>NC_041720.1:15554841-15822341 GCF_900700375.1 Denticeps clupeoides
AAATTTGACTATCCAAGTGTATCGTGATGGTGCTGCTCTGTGTTTTTTTTTTTTTTTTTTTTTTTTTTTTTTTTTTGTATCAATCCCTGCATCTAACATAATGTTTACTTAGCACAGTAGTACTAAGTAGTGATATTATTTAGGAGATGTTGTTTAGGGATCCTGTGCAGATCGTGCATCATACGGGTTTTACGTCTGCTCTCAACATTTCAGCTGTCGCTTTGTGCCAGGCATTTTAGAAATTTTGGACACATTTTTCTCTGCAGGTACTTCCATTTCTACAACACAGGTCTGCAGAACCAGAGTGTCCTGTACGTGCAGGAGAATTTAAAAGCGGAACCCACAGTGTTCCTGGACCCAAATACGTTCTCTGAAGATGGAACGGTGGCATTACGGGGTAAGGGGAGGGCACTGGAGTTTGAATTTATCAGCTCTGTTGCTTTTCCTTTCTTGGTTAATTTCTTTTGCCATCTTATTTTTAATATACTTTTAAACTTTACCGGTGTATCTCCAAAAGATAAAGGGCACACAAGCTTTTTGTTAGATTTTTGTGTCATTAGATTAGATTTTTTTTTTTTTTTTTCACCCATGCCACCCTGACCCAGATTGAATAGTAAAGTAGGCTCTATAATGAATATGACCTTGCTCGGAGGGTAGGATTTAACTGCACTGCTGTCTTTACACATCATGCAGGTTATGCTTTCTCTGAGGATGGCGAGTACCTGGCGTACGGCACCAGTGCTAGTGGCTCAGACTGGGTTGAGATCCGCTTCCTGCAGGTTGAGGGCACTGTTGCGCTGGAAGACCGCCTGGAGCGGGTCAAGTTCAGCTGCATGTCCTGGACTCATGATGGGAAAGGACTTTTCTACAATTCCTACCCCGACCAGGAGGGCAAGAGTGATGGTAGGAGCCCCTTTATTTCTGTCTGCACTTTTATTTACATGCTCACATTCAACTCCTCTTAGTCGTTCTCACCTCATTTCTTCACCAATCATAACACTGCGTTGTGCTCTACATCATTTAGCAAACTGTACTCATTTACCATGAACATTTTTCTGGCTCTTTCAGGCACAGAGACGTCCACTAACTTGGACCAGAAGCTGTATTACCACGTGCTGGGCACCCCACAATCTCAGGATGTGCTATGTGCCGAGTTCCCCGACCAGCCAAAATGGATGAGCGGTGCTGAGGTACTACGAATGTGAAGTGATTGTCACACTGCAGCACAGCACACAGTGACACAACAAAATGTGTCCTCTGCTTTAAACAATCACCCTTGGTGAGCAGTGGGCAGCCATGACAGGTGCCCGGGGATCAGGGTCTGGGGACGATGCTTTGCTTCGAACCGGCAACCTTCTGATTACGGGGCTGCTTCCTTAACTGCTAGGCCACCACTGCCCCATGTGTTTGGGTGCGTGCTCATGTGTGTCCATCCTATTGGTATTACAGAGTTCCGCTGGATAAGGACTGGTCCGTAGATCAGTAGAATAATTATGAGCACTTCCCATCAGCATCATTGATTCTTTTGAACCCGTCATATCTATATGATCATAAATCTTGAAACATTGAATTTTGCTTTTGTAATCATCTAGCACTGTGTTTATTGATTTGTGTTGCACAACAAATACAATTTTTTTTGTTTATTTATCAACTAGTTATGTTAAGCTCATCCTTCCTTAAACAAGTATATTATTTATAAAAAATGATGGAACTGTTAACCCTATAGAGAGATGAAATTTACTGGGACTACTGAGTAAAGTAATATTGTATAATTACATGTTACTGGGTAACAGTGTTGAAATGTTAGTTTTTCTATTATTACTATTTATTTATTTAAATCCAGGGTAGCACTTAACGGCTATTTGTGTCGCTATTATTTGTGTTCACCATTTTGTGTTTTATTTTAGGTGTCGGATGATGGCCGTTACATCTTGTTGTCCATTAGAGAGGGATGTGACCCTGTGAACAGACTGTGGTACTGCGACCTTCAGAAGGTGCCACAGGGCATCACAGGTACCTGAAATCAGGCATTTACTCTGGGTTTTTCCGTTACCAGGCTGAACGTTTTTGTTCTTGTCTGTGTCATTAGGTTTGTTGCCATGGGTGAAGTTGATTGACAACTTTGACGCGGAGTACGAGTATGTGACCAACGAGGATGCTGTGTTCACATTCAAAACAAACCTGGATGCCCCGCGGTACCGCCTCATCAACATCGACTTCACGCAACCGGACCCGAGCAACTGGAAAGAGCTGATCCCTCAACACGACAAGGACGTCATTGGTGAGTCAGCGGTGCCTGGTTTAGAGCTGCTGCAATTAAATCTTACGCCGCAAATATTTTGTGTTTGTGTAGAAATCTGTCATGATTGGCTCATATGTTGTGTTCATTTTGTTACTTTGTAACTGAAAGAATATTTTAACACCACTACTTTTTTGTAGTGATTGTTAAAAGCAGAGGACACATTTCGTTGTCACCGTGTGCTGTGCTGCGCTGCAGTGTATCACAATGACAATAACTTCACTTTCACTTTTTTCCATGAATGATTCAATTACAAAAAATATACGAGGCAAATTCTTCATAGGCAAATCCATCTATATTTGTATCACTCCCACTTTGTACAGTCATGGCCAAAAGTTTTGAGGGTGACACAAATCCTGGTTTTCCATTTTTATTATGGCAGTTTGCATGTACTCCAGAATGTTATGAAGAGCGATCATTTACATTTACGGCATTTGGCAGACGCCCTTATCAAGAAAATGAGCTTAATCCCTTAATTTTAGCCCTGCAATACAAGGACAAGTAACACAAGTGAAAGTGTTGAGGAGCACAAGGCAGGAGATCATTCTGTCATGCTGGTTGCGTTAGAATAGCAGACTGGCGGTTATAAAAGGAGGGTGATGCTTGAAATGATTGTTCTTCCTCTGTTGACCATAGTTACCTGCAAGGAAACACGTGAAGTTGTCATTGCGTTGCATAAAAAGTTCTTCACAGGCAAGAATATTGCTGCTACTAAGATTGCTAAGACCGCTACTAAGATTGGTAGTGGCCTAGTGGGTTAGACACTCGCCTATGAACCAGAAGACCCGGGTTCGAATCCCACTTACTACCATTGTGTCCCTGAGCAAGACACTTAACCCTAAATTGCTCCAGGGGGACTGTCCCTGTAACTACTGATTGTAAGTCGCTCTGGATAAGGGCGTCTGATAAATGCTGTAAATGTAAAACATTTATTGGATCATCAAAAACTTTTTTGTGTTGTGAAGGGGCTTCATGTGTGGGACCTATTTTCATTACAAGTATGAATCTTCACTGGTCTCATGGTTCGATTTGATTTTGATTATCAATAATTCAATATTGATCCGTCATAATACATCCCATAAAATTGAAGAAAATCTAAAGTGGCTTTCAGACCGAACGCGGTATGCTCTGTGCTTGCTGTGGGACTCGACCTATGCAAGGATTCACTGGATTTGTTATGTATCCTTGACAACGTTTCGCCCTTTCATTATAGAGGTCCATAACAAGTCCAGTTGCCAGTGAAATAACCTTGTTTTGAGAGATGCTTGGTTTTCAATAAGACTATAATGTGGTGTTTTAGATATCTGGACACTCACCACTCAGGGTGAGTGTCTCAGGATAGGGTTAAGTGTCTTGCTCAGGGATCCCAAGAACACAGACGTCAATGGTAGTAAGTGGGATTTGAACCTGGGTCTTCTAAGTGAGTGTGTTACCCACTACCCAATAGTTGCAGTCCTAGATAACACGCAAACTACAAATCCCATAATGCAGCGTGCACACTGAGCACCATATGCACTGAGTTTGCATGGCACTTTGGTGACTTGAAGCATAAAAAAATAATTTCTACCTTTTTCACAGCCCATTAGCTGTGCCCATAGACGTGGAAACTGCTCCTGTATAGATTCAGCTGCAGTGTAGAGATCGTGTTCGGCAAGACAACTGAAGCACTGCATTATGGGATCTGTAGTTTGTGTTATCAGCGCTTCATATCAGCCATTAAAAATAGATCTATATGAAGTGATCTCGGGATGTGACTGACACCCCTGCTTTAAGATTTTTTTTTTTATGTTTCCGTCATTGTTGATAGTTAAACAGGAGTGAATCTATGGTAATGCTGCCATTACAGAGAAATGTTACCTTTCTGCACTCTTAATCATGTGACATGTCTGACTTGCTGTTTTTTCTTCTTTTCTTCGGTTTCCTCACCAGTCTTTGCCACCTGCACATACTCCTCCTGCCTGTTTGTGTGTTTCCTGCATGATGTGAAGAACGTCCTGAAGATGTACACGCTGGCCTCAGGCGAGGAGGTGCGGACCTTCTCTCTGGATGTTGGTTCTGTGGTTGGTTTCACTGGCCGCAAGAGGGACTCTGAAATCTTCTACTACTTCACCTCCTTCCTGTCACCAGGTAAGAGCCGTGCCAGTAGTGTCATATTGTGCTTGTCACTGGTTGCTGTAACATTGATGTTTGAAAGCTTCCTTGGGTTCTGTACATCATTGCAGGGAGATTGACAAACGATAATAATATTATCACTATATACACACATTTCCAGCTGTACCAGTGGTTTTATTTTCAGAGTTAATCTTCCTGAATATGCTGTATTGTGCAAATATATCTTCCCTATCCTCCTGAGATACTTTCAATGTATCACAGCGATCAAGCTGCTGTACCACACACAAAAGCCCTAACCAAGAATGGGGTCGTCTACAAAATGATTTGGCACCGTCTTCACCCACAAACATGCGGTGTGAATCCGGTCTCGATTGATGTCCTGCATCAATCCTCAGCAAAATCCTACCTACCTATCTCATCCCCCCGGCTTTCTGTTTTGTGAACAATGGACGCCCTTATCCAGAGCGACTTACAATCAGTAGTTACCCCTTGACTGTAGGGCTGCAACTAACTATTATTTTAATAATCGATTAATCTGTTCTCTACACTACACTGCAGATGCACACACTCTCAAACTCTCACACTGACACACACACACTACAAAAAATGCTTTTCTAACTTAGTAGTTTTGTCCTGATTTCAGTCCAAATCTCTAAAAAATCTTAAATCAAGATACATTTACTAGACACATGAAATAGCATAAGAAATGATGTCTTGTTTTCTGATAAAACATCTCAAAATGAGCGCGACCGAGTGTGTTCACTCCGGGCTCAATAAATTATTATTATTTTTTAATAATCAAACGTCTCCGCGTCGCGCGACATAACGAATCGATTACGAAATTCGTTGCCAACTCTTTTAGTAATCGATTTTTGTCGATTCAATCGATTCGTTGTTGCAGCCCTAGTTAACTGTCTTGCTCGGGGACACAATGGTAGTAAGCAGGATTTTGAACCTGGGTCTTCTGGTTCATAGGCGCAAATTGCACAATTATTTTATTAAATAATTATTACTTGTCCCTCCTAGTGCCATAAAATGTGGCTGATGCAATATCGGCCCATTTGAAAAGGCGGTACATGTGCTCAGTACGCGCCTCCCCCTTTCTAGTGACCTCATTAGAAAGCCCAGGATCTCTCCTAGGCAGTACAGTAGGGTTGAATTAGGTTAGTCAAATGTCATTTAAAATAAAATGACCATAATCATGTTCTCCAAAATGCATTGCCGGGACGTATAACCCTCCAATGATGTATAGGAAGGTGTTTGGTGCTTCATTAGGTACAGCTTACTAAAATGTGTGAATAACCCAGCCAAACTGGGCTATTAAAACAAGGTTTCACTATAGTGAGACTACATCTGCAGTGAATTTTAAGGTCTTGTCCACAATCTGGCCAATATAAATGCCATCTGCAAAATTCTTAAATGAAAATGAGGACCCATTTTGTCATGCAATTGACTTTTGGTGGGATTGTGACAGATGGGGTCCATTTAACGGCAGCACTACACGTTACCTGCAACAGTGCTTATTAAACGTGGGTGGAAACATATCACTCCTTTTTGTACAGCTGTTCCGCCAACATGTAGTGAAATAAATCATGTGCTCCTATTAATTAAGAAATAAAATAAATAAATGGATAGTCAGAGGCTGCTGTGGTGTAAAATGGTGATTTTTAAAAAAAATGTATCACAAAACACATCCCAACATACCAAAACAGTCCAGTCAACAGCCATCGTGTGATCAGAAACTGATGTGCTTGAAAGTATCTGGCCAATGTTCTCTAACTTTATCAAAACAAGGTGTTTATGAAATTATTCTCGCGCAGCCCATTGACAGGGGCATTTCACTCCATGTACATCTGCACTGAAGCTTTACAATTTCTGAAATCAGATTACGCCAGGCGCTGGGAGGTTTAATGGACTTTCTCGGTTACCGGAGGCTGTCTGTTATTTTTCTAAATCACTGGCGTTTGCCTGATGCATTATCCTCTCCCACCCACGCGCTGCACCTTCCACATGTTCACCAAGGCTTCCATGTCTAATCTGCACTGTCGATTTCCTGCTCATGATTTATTTATTTATTTTGATTCCAGCCATCATCTACCACTGCGACCTCACTAAGGAGCCCATACAGCCGCATGTTTTCAGAGAGGTCACCGTGAAGGGTTTCGACCCCTCAGAGTACCAGACCACTCAGGTATGAAAAGCACACAATGCTTTCAGACTGGTGTGTTGTAGCCAGCATACAGCATCTACTAAACAAATGTGCCATATTACACTGAATATTGGTCATTGATTATAACACCACTTGTGTTTGTCATTATTTAGTGGCATTGCATTTGTTGTCTAGACCAGTGGTTCTCAAAATGACAGTATGACCACAAAAAAATTAAAATACAGTAGCAAAAACCTCTTTAACTATTAACACAGAAGGCAGTTTTATTACAAAATATGTATATTTATTATTGACTCAGCCATTGGCAACACTGCAAACATACAGGAAGTGTGTATATTAACTGTACAACACTGAGGATATTAAGAATATAAACTAGAGCTGTAACCAATAATATGAAAGACCCTTGATGTACCACTAGAGGAAGTCTGAGTACCACTTTTCAAGATTCAATGGTTTTGACCACATGTATGATGTGTGTGTGTGTGTGTGTGTGTGTGTGTGTGTGTGTCAGGCATAATGTAATTGATAGTGTCACAATATTGTGTTTAGGTTTTCTACCCCAGCAAAGATGGTACCCAGATCCCTATGTTCATAGTGCATAAGAAGAACATCCGGCTGGACGGCTCTCACCCGGCCTTCCTGTATGGATACGGAGGATTCAACATATCCATCACACCCAGCTACAGGTACCCTCTGAACACCGAGCACATAACCCGGTTTAAAGAAACTGTTCTGTGGGAAATTTAACATACTGTTTTCTTCTTAAATAAACTACTGACCACATTTCATGTTGTTTAGCAGCATTTTGTCCTTGGTTCGCTGCCTTCTGTGTATTTTTGTTAATGATTGTAAATATCTGTTGTCGGTTGTGTGTAACTATGGCATCACTAAATGTGGGAATTATTTCACCCAAGCCATGTGTTAAATTGGCAGGCAAATCCAGCCATTTTCCGTATTGAATTTCCCCCATTTCCAAGAGCAGAGCTCAGGTTGCAGACCAGGTCAAATCAGATTTACAGAGTTACACATATCAGATTCACTTGACACAGGTAGCGTCGTGTTGCAAGCCTATTACTGAGAGTTATGAGCTCTTTGCTTGAAAGGATCTTTAAGGAAATGTTGCAGTATGTAAGTCTACATAATACACAAGCAACTCCTAATCGATGCAGAAAGTCTAAATAACCACTGTTTCCATATTTAACCCCCTAAAAGTGCCTTTATTAACACCCACCTGTGAGTATAATGTATCCAGTGAGCACTGTTACTCAGGGGTAGTAGCCTAGTGGGTAACACATTCACACATGAACCAGAAGACCCAGGTTCATATCCCACTTACTACCATTGTGTCTCTGTAACTACTGATCGTAAGCCGCTCTCGATAAGGGCGTCTGATAAATGCCGTAAATGTAGTGTCCAGCAAAGCAGTTGCATGATTCATTTGAGACACAAGACCCGTTTAGACTGTAGCAATCTTTTTTTTTTTTTTTTTACCAACCCTGTCCGATTTTTCTATTTAAGAAGAACTCTATATTTTCTCTCAAAACAAGAATGTAATGAATTTTTACACTGTTGACTCATCAAAGTGGCAGATACACTCCTCAACCAACTCTTTATTTGCAAAAGTATTTGCGTGTACTAAGTTGGAAGTAGAGGATGAAAATGCCAAAAGAAGACACTTGTGCAAGAGACACAAATTATTGAACGCTGCATTTAGCCTCAAACAGGCTGTTCTTCAGCCGATGAAAAGGTTAAGATGATCCTTAAGACCACAGCCTTTAAAATGCGGAATATGCCCAAAAAGCTGTCTTGTCTTTTTCTGTCAGACGTTCACATCCTTATGACCTGATGCCCGAAAGGCTTGCTTTCTCAGGATGTTTGATCAACGCACTACTTTCAGCAGTACAATACGGTTGAAATAAGGTTGATGAGAGTATGTTCACTATGTTTGTGCAGGCAGAGGGGGTTATAAGTAAGGAGGTTGAGTTACCTGTAGAATACCATTGCTGCAGAACAGCTTTATGTTGTCAACCCCATTTCATGTTGTCTGAAAAACCTCTGAAGTATAATTCTGAAGTGTACATTTATTTTTCACTTTTTGGGCAGCCTTACCTTTTATTTCACCAGTGGTCACCAGTACCTCTTCAAGATATTCAATAGAATTGAGCAACGTTAATTTCAATAAAAAGCTGTAAAATTTGTGATGTTTGGTAAATGTTTGATCAGTATGGTCTAAAAGTTCAAAAGATGTTCATACCATTATAATTGATACAAGGAAGAATGTTTGTATTGTATTTTTTTTTTTTTTTTTTTTTTTTTTTTTTCCCCATTGAAAACATAAATTCAATCATGAAACAAGTGAAGATACACATTCTGTCCTGTTTTGTCTGCCTGCCAGTGTGTCCAGGCTCATATTCGTCAGGCATCTGGGAGGAGTTTTAGCGGTTGCCAATATACGAGGAGGAGGGGAGTACGGAGAGACTTGGCACAAAGGTTATTCACTCTCACCCATATATATGTGTGTGTGTGTGTGTGTGTGTGTAAATATATATATACATCCTCAGAGCACCGCCGTCTTTCAAACACCCACGCAACCCTGGCCCTTCTCCAACAATACACGACTGGTGCCAGTATTTGAGTAGGAAGCCAGTTTTTTTTTTTTTTTTTTCTCCTTCTGAGCTCCCACTTACTTTAGAATTTCAGTTCCCTCAAGACCAGTAACATGTTTTTTTTTTTTTTGTTTGGTAGTGTACCCAATTTTCACATCCAGACAGGTTTTATAAAAATTCAATATAGTGAGCACTTTCCATTTAATCATTATTATGGAATTATTCAGAGGATGTTTTATTTTTATATATACATATATAAATTCTAATGAATATTTTCTGTCTGTAGCTGGGATGCTGGCAAACAAGCAGAACTGCTTCACAGATTTCCAGTGCGCTGCTGAGTACCTGATTAAAGAGGGTTACACCTCCTCCTCCAAACTCACCATCAACGGAGGCTCCAATGGAGGCCTGCTCGTAGGTGCGAGTTCTGGCCACACAGCTGCTGTCGTTTTGTGTGTGTGTGTGTATGTACGTGTGTAAATCTAATTGTGGCTCTGCATGTGTGTCTTTATCACAGCTGCCTGTGTGAATCAGCGGCCAGACCTATTTGGCTGCGCCGTGGCACAGGTCGGGGTCATGGACATGTTGAAATTCCACAAGTTCACCATCGGTCATGCCTGGACCACTGACTTTGGCTGCTCTGAGATCAAAGAGCAGTTTGAGTGGCTCGTCAAGTCAGTAAACCCTCATCAATGTCCACAATGTCATTTAAAAATGTCATATGGAGTAAAAGACCTGTTGCTGTCTCTTACATGAGAACACCAGTGCTGTTATGTGGTGGTTGAGGTTGAAGTACAGCGTACAATGAAATTCTTACATACAATGAAAACCTCTCCCACGTAGACAGAACATAGAACATGATACATAGAAGACAAAGTGCAGCAGCAATAAATAAGTCACAGAAGGGTGAATAGTAGCCTTTTAGTAGTAGCCTAGTGGGTAACACACTCACCTATGAACCAGAAGACCCAGGTTCAAATCCCACTTACTGCCATTGTGTCTCTGAGCAAGACACTTAACCCTGAGTTGCTCCGGGGGGGACTGTACCTGTAACTACTGATTGTAAGTCGCTCTGGATAAGGGCATCTGGTAAATGCTGTAAATGTAAATGATATCTGTATTATTATTTGTATTTTACCACTATTGACCCTTCTTCTTACATTTTTAAAACTGAAAAGAAAGCTTGCAGCGAATCGTCAGGTTTGTTCTGCACCTCCTGAACCTTCCGTTCCTAAGCAACATCATTCAGCAGTGTCTGGTCACATGACTGAATGGTAGAATGGAGCTTAAAGAAATGTTCAAATAACATTCTCTCAGCCAGTCAAAATTCTAGGTTCGAGCAATTGGTGATATAATTTCATTTACATTTACAGCATTTATCAGACGCCCTTATCTAGTGACAGGGACAGTCCCCCTGAAGACACTGTGGGTTAAGTGTCTTGCTCTGGGACACAATTTTGAACCTGTGATTGTGTGGTCCTCTGGTTTATAGATGGGCGTGGTACCCATGTGGAAGGGACTGTGATATCAGCTGGAATGTTATTTGTGTCATTGAACGAACCAGGTACTCCCCACTGCACAACATCTGCGTTCCCGAGGTAGAGGGGGTGCAGTACCCCTCCGTCCTGCTGCTGACCGGCGACCACGACGACCGCGTGGTACCGCTGCACTCTCTCAAGTACATCGCCACGCTGCAGCACACGGTGGGGCGCTGGCCCAGCCAGACCAACCCGCTGCTCATCCACATCGACACCAAGTCCGGCCACGGAGCCGGGAAGCCCACCAGCAAGGTCATCCAGGAAGTGGCCGACACCTACGCCTTCATCGCGCGCTGCCTCCGCCTCTCTTGGATCAAATGAGGAGGAGCGTGCCCGGCCTTCAGTCGAGATGTTTTTTTTTCCTCTGCTGTCGTTTTTAAAGCCTCATTTCCTCCCTCTTTATTCTGAATTTTCTCCTTTTTTTTTCGTCTCCTCATTCATCCCCAGTTTTCCCCAAGAAGCCAGTCGCCAATTTGAAGATTTTCTCCTCCCCTGGTGTCCATTATGTAGGAGAGCTGAGCTCTAATGAAGGACGCGTTCAGGCTTTTGCTGTCTCACAAACCTGGAACACACCCCCGCAGCATCACACACACACACACACACACACACACACACCTTTCTACATGCGTATTATTGGTCCTTCAACAGCTTTACAAGCATCCTCAGCTATTCCAGTGTTCACTATTCAAGTAATTATTTATATTTATCTACATTATAGATATATATATATAAACACCTGTTTATACGGTGAAGCCCCCTGAAGTCCAGTTACCAGGGTTCCTAGTGATAGTTGATGAACACAATACGGTTCATCTCTGTCTCTCTTCATCTGTAATTTATTGGTCACATTTTCAACTATTTGATGGAGTGTATTAGGGTCGCTTCATTTAAAAAAAAAAAAATCTAATAATCTTCCAGGGTCCGACCTGAACACCCCCCCCTCCTGTATGCCCGAACAACGGTCACATGTTCATTCCGTCTCCTCTTTGACACACTGTAACAGGGATGCTACCTAGTGACAACTCTCATGGATGCATAACAACACACACACACACACACACACCAACATGGCAGATGTGTTTATTTTAATGTGTTGACATGGTATGCAGGCAGGTGATTAGGTTGGTTCCAGACATCAGACTCACAGTATTTGCTTGTTAAATGTGTGGTGGTCTCATTTTATGTATTTTGGGTTGGGTGATTTGCCATGTGTGAGCTAGGTTGTGTATGAGTGTAAACGTTTTCAAGATCGATGTTAATTTCTACCTCCAGATACAAGCAGGTGTTTTTTTGTTTTCTTCTGAAAGGAGAAGTCAATTTTGAAAAATGACACGTTCAATAAAATTAACTGTTTTAAACACGCATGTCTGAGTGCTTTTGTTTTTATAAATTGTCGTTCATGAAGTTCAAGTGTTTTCTATTGAACTTTGTCCTTGGCCTTTTATTAAATCTTCATTTTATTTGATTTGATTCCTCTTCTTGAGAAACATGGAAGATAAAGCATGCCTGTAATTCATCTTCAGGGACACATTCTGATAGGTGTAAAAATTAAAACCGATTCCTTAATAAAGCAAACAACCTTGACTGTGACAGAGTTGATGACGTCACTTAGTGGCGTGGTTCACGCGATCTTCATTACCTTATAAATCATAATTATCTCCGTTAAAAAATGCTCTAATACATTAATTAATTAAGGTAGATTGTTTATTTAGACGACAAATCCTTAATTAGCAACCCAAAAAGCAGCAAAGCATCATGGTTTCATTCAAAATACAAATAATAATACAAACCTTAAATAATCTCCAGAAATTATACAAACATTCATATAATTATTATTCCCGGATATATATACTCTTATAAGAATTGAGGGTGAAATTATTTCGCTGTACACGTTTGTTTAAAATTTTTAGAAATAATTTCAGTCAAGTTTTTTTTCTAAAATTCTGTGCAGGAGGTTGTGCAAAAATCCACTGCAACAAACTGCAAACTTACAGTTTCTTCCTGAAAATCAACGACAGAACTGCTGTTTCTTTATTAACACAGCATAACGGGTCCACTTTATTTCCCCCAATGTTAGTTTAGTTCTCTCAAGTTTATTAACGAATTGTTTTCACACCAGAAACTTTTTTCCCACCAAAACGGAATCATTTCAAACACTTAAATTGATAAATTAAGGTGAATTAATTAGCTAGTAAATAGCCTTTTAATAAACCAGCAAATGCGTGTCACAATAATAGACATATTTGGTATAAAGAAATTGATGAGGTTTATGAATACTACACTCAAGCCACGTTCGGAAATAAACGTCCATGAATTTAAACATTTTTTCCATCGTTTTTTTCCAGTTGTTTTAACGTTTAAAAATCTGGTCTATACGCTGCCGGCTGAAATTGCGGCTAAACATCACGCCAGTTCTCTAGGTTCTATATGTCTAGGTCCCCGCGGTCTGTGTGTCTAGCTCTAGGTTCTGTATGTCATGCCCACGAGATGGTGCCTCTGATCTCAGACCACCGCAGAATAAGTCCGGTCCTAATAGAAGTGTTGAACTGGAACTGAAATACATGAATATTATGTTTTTCAGAGTCAGAACATTTTTAGAAAAAAATATATATAAATGGATATAAATCACGGGGAAACCAATTGCTGGAAAGATCTGAGCCATTTTTCACGCCAGGACTGATCCAGGACCAGGACCTCGAACCTAGAACCTGCAGGGCTCTGCTCCTCCTGCTCCAGGCGCCTCCTCGGCACTGCGCATGACCGCCGGGGCTGAGGAGGAAGAGGAGGAGGAAGATGCGGCGGATTTCTGATCTGAGGCCAGCATCAGCACCGGCTACAAGCTTCATTTTACTGAAAAAAAAAAAGTAATAAAATAAAATAAAAAACACACACGCGCGCGTGTTTGTAATGGCGGACAAAAGGTAGGACGTGTTTTTATAGTTTTCGTTTCATGTGACAGGACAGTGCGGGTTCGTGTTGGTGTGAAAATGACGGCTTTTGTTCCGGTGGGACCAGCTCTTCGTGGGTAAAAAAAATCATAATAGTTCGTGGTGTGAGATGAGCAGATGGTCGGTGTTCGGTCCTCTGGGGGGGGGGGGGGGGGGGGGGGTAACATCATACTCCGGCTGGTGAGAGTAGAGCTGGAGTAGCTGCTCTACTCGCATCCAACCCCGCTGACGGGGGTTTAAAACCGCCGCTAGGGGGCGCGCTGTCGACGGAGTATTCCCTGCAAAAACAGCGGCTCCACTATACAATATACAGCAGACGTTTTTCTTTTTATTACCACACCAAAAATAGAGGTTTACATTTTATTTTAGTGCGATACGTTACTAAAAAAAATAGATTTACTTCAATTAGTTCAGCCAAGTACAAATAAATGCGGTAAAAGTTGTAAACAAATCACTTTAAAACACGACCATTAATTTGCTATTACAGAAATGAAGAAGTGATTGCAAAGAGTAATGAAATGTTTAATTTCAGTCCATTTTAATAGTTTCTTTTTTCTTTAAGGAATGAAGATTAACAATAAATTCTAAAGTGCATCCTGCAAAGCACCACAAAGTCGAGCGACAAGTCGTATTTCTGGACCACTGATGAACGTTCACAGTGATGAAGCGATTCAATGTGGGAGAGGCGTGCTGATCTGCACACAGGAGGAGAATTTCCCACACAGTGCTGAGCTAAAAGCACCGTGGAATGCAAAAAACACTGTTTATCCGAACAAGTTTGTTAATGTAGCAAAACACCTAATTTTTTATTTTACTGATGTAAAAAAAAATCTTTTTTTCACTTTCATTTACATTTACAGCATTTATTAGATGCCCTTATCCAGTAGTTACAGGGACAGTCCCCCCTGGGGCAACTTAGGGTTAAGTGTCTTGCTCGGGGACACAATGGTTGTAAGTGGGATTTGAACCTGGGTCTTCTGGTTCATAGGCGAGTGTGTTACCCAATAAGACTACTACCACTCGTTTTCATGAAACCATGTGTATAGAGAAAGTGACTAGTACAGAAGATCAGTTATGGGGGCCCAGCCCCCACTTCTTCTAGCACATCTCTAGATAACAACATGAACATTATTATTTGTGTGTTTGACACTTTTACATAGTCCCTTCCCAAAGTTTCTGTTGGGAAGATGAAAAGCCTTTAATTAGTTTCACTACTGACTAAAACAATAGTTTGCCGCATTAAAAAGCCATGGAATGGGCGAAAACTCCAGTCCAGACGTTGTTCGCGTTGTAAACGACTCTGGTAGCTGATGATGGAATATCTGTATACATGCAGTCAATTAGTTCCACCGGAATCTGAGTTCGTTAACCCAAATCTGTCACTATCATTATTAGAAAACCCTTTTCAATGATGTCGGTGTAGTTGAAAGCAGTTGCACTGATTAAAGAAGCAATGAAACTGGTCAATTCAGTACTAAATCACACACACACACACACACACACACACATACAGTATAAATAGATATATATAGACTGTGTTTATCACTGTTGTTAGGGAATATAGAACACGTGTGACACTATAACAGGTGGGGGTGCAGGATGCAGAATGACTCCACCACCATATCGCCATCTGGCCAACTAGATGAAAGGCCACTCAAATCTTTTTTCAAAAAAAAAAAAAAAAAAAAGAGAGCAAACCAAAGATAATAATAATAAACTGGCTTTCTATTTCTATAGCAGCCGTTCCATGTCCTTCAACACCGACCCGCCTTCTTTAAAACCTCCTGTGTCATCCTTTTGGAATTTTGATGACACGTGGAATTGAACAGCAGTTTATTGCCAAGTGCCGTAAAATAAAGAAAGTAACGAATGCATTTTAGTGAACTAAGTGAAGGAGTGGGTGTGGCCTCTCTCTCTCTTTCTCTGTACTTCATGTCTGTCGATAGCATGTGAAAGTGGGATCGAGCTGGTTGGTCATCAAACGCTCCATATTCAAGACTGACACACCCTGCGCTGGCCGGCCCCACGTCACCTGCACCATGTGACCGAGGAGCTGCCCTTCACCCAGGTAGGACTTCAAATAGGCGTCCTGGGTTTTCCAAGTCACATCACGACTGTGGGGCTGGTGTCGCCGGTGGCGATTTCCTCTTAACTAGAACCCAGACAGCACGCGAATGAAGGAGGCTGACAGGAGATGGGAGGAAAATCAGAAGTGAACTGGTTCTTCATAATCAGTATTATTAACTTCACATCTTGACGTTATCAAGACAACAAACTGTCCACTGTTACAGCAGGGTCTGTCCAACGCAATGTGTAGATTGTTAATAGAAATATATAAGTATGAACAAGGACGCTATATCTTTAAAACACAATTTCAGAACATCCCCGGCACTGTCAGTGTGCTGTTTTCGGTATAAAAGACTGTGAGCCATTACGTTTTGTATTCATAATTACGATTCAAATTATGAAATTTAGAAAATGCCCTATAGTACAAATGAGTAAATTAAAGAGACATCAAATGGACATTTATGTCTTTATGTTGCTGGAAATGTCTGTCGATGATGGAATATCTGCATACATGTAGAGAGGAACTTTTTCGCCACTAATTAGCCTTGCGTTCCAGTGGAATGATGCGGCGTTCGTTAACCCAAGTCTGACACATTAAAAGCTCAATTCATTATCAGAAAACTCTTTTCAATGATTTAATAAGAAATAAATCTTGTTAACACAGGTTCTAGTGCATCAGCATCATCATTTCGAACTTGGACAATGACTGGTTTTTCTTTTTGTCATTTCTTCCTAAATGACCCCAAAACTTTGAGTGTCATTTTGGAGGTAAACCAATTAAGCCCATGCACGTGGTCACCCTAAATAAGCAGGGTGACGTCACGCGTGTCCCCGTTTCACCCCAACACCCCTGACACGAGTGTAAACAGCCACACGCAGACTTCATCTCCGATTACTGAACCCCGATCAAATATTCATGGCCGGAAAATTCCTTCAATCCGCAGCGACAGAACGACAGAGCGACGGCGGCGACAGGAAGGGACTGTCGCATGATGCCAGGTGAGTTGCAGCTCCGTCGTCCTTACTCGTCTTTTGATCGTGTGATCGTTATCTGGTACTTCGTAACTTGTACTTCGGGGTTCTGTCCCCAAAAAAACCTACACAGGTTCTACGACAGATGAGCACAAAACGCAGATCGAAAATAATAAAAAAAAAGCGCAGCGAGTCCGAACAAACAAATAAATAAACAGCCTTCGGTCTGACGTCACGCGTAAGGTGCGACGCTCGCTGACGTCACGCGCCGAAACTTTTCACATTTGTATTTGCGTCCTGTATTCATCCTAATAACTGGCGACAACTCAGGAAAACGACCTGATGGGGGTCGAGGCCCCACGCCCACGCGGGAAACGTCGCGCTCAACTTTTCATTTTAAATTTAAACATTAGTTTCCGACTAAACCAAGTTAAATGTTGACTCGGTTTCGCCTTATTTCGTTTGGAAGCGCCTCGTTTTCTGGTTTTGCCGATAGTTTGAGTTTGTCACGCGTGTGTTTGGGGTGACTTTCCACGCGGGAAAACCCTCCTTTGTTCAACAGCAGCGCGTCTTCACGACCTGGTGTCCAGAAGTGGGGTTCCAAACTCAACAAATTAAAATATCTTAACGTTTTTAATGAATATTTAAATAAACATTAAATTAATAATTTTTCTAATGCATCTGTAAAAATGGCCCTTGTTTAAACAAGTAGAATTAATATCTGTAGAATTTTTATTTGTGTCGCCATTGCATGACTGCAGCTTCCTGGGATGAACAATATTCTGGAAAGTTCTAAAGTTTCTTCACCGCGTGTGTTTCGTTCGTCTACATCCACGACGACGACAACGTAACGAACAGACGCCGTTAATCACCCCCCCCCCCCCCTCCGGAAAAAAGGATGGACGTCTCTCCCACTTCAAAATCGCATCGAAAGGCCGAACGGCGTCGAATCGTTCAGTGGTCAGAAACGATGGAACATACTGATGATGATGATGATGAAAGAAACCGGAGGACAGTAACTCACCGCTTGCGGCGATCCGGGGCTCCGACCTGATTGATTAATAAAAACCGTTTTAATTGGATGTTTTGCACGGTTCTTGCCGACGTGGGTTTCGCGAGTGACCGTGCGTGGGCTTCATAGCTGGAATACTTCACCCGAACAAAATAATAATAATAACAATAAAATTATCCCCCACACGCGCGCTTTGTTCGGGGTCAGATGAGCCCACGGCCCGCCCTCCTCTAACTTCCTGCAGGGATCAACCGGGGACAAGTGATGATGATGGTGAATGTAATGGTGACCAGGGAAGGCAGAACTAGTTTCACACGCCGGGGGCCAATCCGCATAAGGCAGGGCTCTTGTTGCGGGGGGTGGGTACTGGTGAGGTCGCGTTGGGGGCAGGGGGGGTAACGCATGTGAATTCCGGTCGATGGGGGCGGGGCTTTCTCTACCCCGACCCCGCCCCCTAAACAGCCTCCAGAGTTATAATGAAATAATGACTACCAATAAATAAGAAAATGACGCGGAGCCCCTTCTAACTTCATTAGTATTCAAGAGCTGCGACCCCCCCACAAAACACACACACACACACACTCCACGGTACCAGCACAGGTGGTGGGTGGAGGGCGAGACGGGGTGTAAACAGCACCTCTGCTGCTATATAACTACATAAAAATACAGTTTTACTGGTTTAAATCGTGAAAAAAACGTATTCAATTCATTATCGTCCATTTAAATAGAGAAGCGAGACGCGTGGAGCGCCGAGCCCCGGTAAGCAGGTGGGGAGAACTTCCACGGGAGCACGGAGCGACCTCCTCCCCGCCGCCCGATGGACGTTGCGCAATAAAAGAATTTCCGCGAAAGCAGAACGTGACGAGCGTCAGAATCAAACATACCGACGAACGGAAAACGCCGATAAAAACGTCGTAAACGTAATTGACGGTCACGTGTGCTTCCGCGGAGAGAGAGAGAGAGAGCGGGCGCGCCGGGGGCGAGCAAGAGGGGGGGGGGCGGTAGCGCGAGGGAGGGAACGAGGGGGGGGGGCACAAACGTGCGCGCTCCCGAGACAGAAGGGGGAAGCGCGCGCGCGAGAGAGAGAGAGAGAGAGAGAGAGAGAGAGAAAGAGAGAGAGAGAGGAGCGAAGATGAGAAAATATCGGAGGGGATCCGGGGCGCCGTACCATGCGAGCTGAACCCCCGCCTGCTGGAAGCCGCGGGGAGACGCTTTTTGACGGGACGTTCGGCGGGGGAACATGGCCGAAGGTCCCGCCGCTCGTATTTCCAATTTCTCTCCCACTTTTTTTTTTTGTTTTTTTAAATGTGATTTTTTTTTGGCTGCTGCTGCTGCTCCCATGTGGCGGAGCTCCGCGCCCACGGGCACGTCGCGTTGTTTACGTGCGTGTGCACCTGCCGTTTGAGTTTCGTAAGAAAAGGAGGTGGCGGCGGGGGTCTGGTCGGGCTCGGATGGGCTCCGACTGATGCGTTTTATAATTATTTTTAATAACTTTTTTTTTTTTTTAAGTGGGTGTGCTTTTGTGTTGGCGTTGCCAGAGCTGACAGGGAGGGTGACTTTTTTTTTTTTTTTTCTCCTGTGTCCTCCCCCCGGCAGGAGGTGGTGGCGGTGAAGACCCCGCCGCGACGCGCTGCGGCTCGGGCCACTGCAAGTGGTTCAACGTGCGGATGGGCTTCGGCTTCATCTCGCTGACCGGCGGGGACGGAGGCCCGGTGGAGCCGCCGCTGGACGTGTTCGTGCACCAAGTGAGTTTCGCGGGAGGACTGTCGCCGTCGCCGGCCATGTGGTCGGGCACGCGCTTATTTACATACGCGCGCGCGCCCGCGAGTCGCCTTTCTAGTCACGTGCAATTTAATAGTCCCCCCCCCCTAAAAAAAAAAAAAAAAAAAGAAAGAAAAGGAGCTTTCTTAAAGCGCCACCCCTCAGTAACAAACTCCAGTCCGGGCTAACAGAGTGGGAATGTCCCGCGTGGAGGCCGCCTAGCTGCTTTAGCGGGGTGCGAAAATGTCTTTTATTTATTTATTTATTTATAATTTATTTTCCACCTTAAGTTAGGACGTTCAGTCGTCGGTATGAAAGACGCGTGGCCCGGAACCAGTTCGGCTGAGACGGTGCCCGGGGCGAGGCCGCGTGGATCCGTTTCCGGTTCATGCTGAAGCCTTTGAAGGCCTCTTCTTGACCTGTTGCTAGTTTACGATCAAGGTATTACAGGCTTTTGTCCCGAGAATGGGGATTATGTTGGAAATCATGTTGGGTTAGGTCCCACAATCGACACTTTAAAATAATGATGATCATTATTATAATAAGTTTTTTATTCATGGCTTTTGAATGAGTCATTCTATAGATGCTTTCATGGAAATGGGCGAATTGCAGATACTGCCTATTTACTAATGATAAGTGACAGTCTCCTCATAATCTATATTTGAATTGAACGTGATCTGGCAGAGGCGGTAAGAAGAAGGGCAAAGCGACGTGAACACTGCTTGGTAGTTTGATATTCGGTAGCAGCTTGGTTGCCATTTCTTGGTTTTACAAAATCTTAAAGGTCAACTAATTTTGCTCGTCTCAACTCGTACGTTTGTGTTGCAATGACGTGACCGCGAACATTTTGGTGTGTAAACTGAAGATGTTTCATGTTGGCTCATTTTGTACATCCTGCACACGGCTCATGCATGGATACCGATAAACTTAACATGTCGCCCTATGCAGTGGCAGGGGCAGCGGTGGCCAAGCGGTTAAGGAAGCGGCCCCGTAATCAGAAGGTTGCCGGTTCTAATCCCGATCCGCCAAGGTGCTACTGAGGTGCCACTGAGCAAAGCACCCTCCCCACACACTGCTTCCTGGCCGCTGCCCACTGCTCACTCAGGGTGATGGGTTAAATGCAGAGGACAAATTTCACTGTGTGCACCGTGTGCTGTGCTGCTGTGTATCACATGCGACAATCATTTCACTTCACTTCACTTTACCGTACATCAGCCGTACACCACGAACATAAATCCCCATTAACAGGAGGTGGTGTAGCATTTGGTGTACTAACGGACGGCTTTTTAAATATTCAGTCCTTTAAATCTCACTGAAAACAACAATAAAATATGAACTGCTTCCAAATACTAAACCAATGTACATCATCATCCAATATTTGGAGAGAGCACTGTTGGAAAATTATAGTACGGTTCTTTGTCACTCCTAAAAAAAAATTAGGAGCCATTCTGGAGACAATGCGGAACAATGAATGTATTTTGTTTCTGTCCCTACACTGTAAGGTTTCAGGAGAGTATTCATATGACTATTGTTTGTTGTCATATCTTGGTGATATGACAGGAGCAGTTGTGTTAAAAGAAGATAAATATTTGTTTAGAATTATTTTAGCAGCCTGTAAAAAAAAAAAAAAAAAAAAAAAAGGATTACAAAGCGATGGTACAAGCCAGGTATTGACCTACAAGATCAGAATTAAGGAAGAACAGTGTCATGAGAAATGGAACAAATGGACTTTTTATTTTGGTTGAGGACTGGAACATAGGAAGATATGAACATAGAGTTGTATATGCATGAATACGTGTGTATATGTATTGTTTTCTGTATTTATATGCATAAATAGAGACTGTCAAATAAGGCAATCCAGACTATTTACCTGTTCTTGTATCTTTTTCTTTTTGCTTTTCTATGTGTGTGACTGTTAAACCCAATATAAAATGAACAATTGCCTCAATCTTTTGAGGCAAAGCAATTTAAGGCTCTCTTTTAATGCCCCTCGCTTTGTGCAAAAAAAAAAAAAAAAACCTGAATTGGGTGTGTTCCATGCTCTTTCCCATCACCTGCCTTGTCCTGGTCCTGGTTGTGATCCGGGGCGGCTTACAGGCTAGCAGACCTGCACGCTGGCGCAGCGGTTAACCTATATGCATGTCGTCAGCTGTGTGTCTGGCAAAAGGAGGAACAGAAAGAGGAAGATGCAGTGAAAGCGAGAGATAGTGAGCTTTGGAAAGGTCTTGTCTGACTCACGGTGGCTGTTCCTGGACCAGGTGTGTGAGATGCTTTTGTTATTTCCCTCCCTGCCGGTTACTATCATCACTATCCGACGTCCTGTTTTTGCAAGTCAAAGCTCCTCCTTTTTTTCTTTAAGTCGCCAACATTTTGTTTTCTTTGTCTGACGCCCCCAACGTTATAAATATTTCTGTTCTAGATGGAACAGCTTGTGGCGTGTTGAGAAAAGAATGTTCTGGAACACGAATGTGCAGCAGCGTTCAGTGGCAGGCATGAGAAGAACAGCCTCCTCCACCTATCCCACAACCCCCTGTCCTGTCACCCACATATCCTCAGTACATCCTAGGAAGTGAACGTGTGAGTTTTAGAACGTGTGTGTGGTGTGGGGGTTGGGGGTATGTGCCCTCCTCGGGCATTCCTTAAAAGAGGAATTTCTTTAAAGACAAAAAGGGGGCGGGCTACTTGGCTACTTTTTCCCCTTCTCGGTAATCATCTCGGAACGTTTCTGTCCTGAGCTGAGCTGGCTTGGCCTCCAGCCCAAGCTGCTTATCTGGTGCCGGGTGCTTTCGTTGCACTTTCGTTTGCTGTCGGTTTTGTTATACATAACTCTTCTGCCTTTTGGTCTGTTTTTGTTTTACTGGCTAATGCAGATTTTTGTAGCTTTCATACTGTATGTTCATGTGTGTCTGTGTGTGTGTGTGTGTGTGTGTGTGTTGGTGAGGTTAAAGTGGGCCCCTAGTGAGATTAACCTCTGGTCCGTTTCACCGTTTGGCATGCAGGGCTCCACCCCTCTCTGGCACTAGATAGTGAGTATCAGGCTCTTGTCTTTGTACTGCAGAAGGGCTCCAGTTTTTTCCCTCAGAAATCAAAGGGGGGGGAGAAAAGTTTTATGTCACGAGCCCCCCAGGAGTCACCCATATAAGGTAAAAATGACATGTAATTGAAGACTGCACCTTGGTTGAGGTGATAAGAATGACTGTAGCCATTTTTTTTATTTTGCCCCCACGCTCACTGCCTTGTTATGTGAATAGATGTTTTTTTTTTTTTTTTAACATGTTTTATTTTTTAAAACAGATATTTTACTGTTACCAGTAGTATTATCTCATGTAATTTGACAAAACATTTGCCATTTTTGAAACAAAAAACATTTGTTACAAAACAAATGTAGCAATTTTTAATTTGAATTTATAAATTTTCTTATGGCATGTTGCCTTACATTTAAGCAAAAAACTAGGGTAAATCATTTCAAGTGAACAATTATTTCTAGCAAACCCAAGTATTTATTAGTGACATTATGCAGTAAAATGAAGTTCAGCAATAGTGTATTTTATTGTATTTGAAAATAGCGAAAGAAAACAAAAAATGAATTTTATTTTTGAGTAAAAAAAAAAGTAAAATTTTTTAAAAAGTTTGACCACTTTTGCCTTTTTCTTTACGCTTGGTGCATGTTGCTTTTTTTCGTGACCACCTTATACTCTGTGATTAATTCAGCAGACGTGAATAGCTGGTGTTGAGTGATATAGTATCTCCTGGCAGATCAAATATGAGTGCTGGCATGGCTGCCGCTGGCGGTGCATGTTGTTAATTTGGGGGCAGTGGGGGAGAGGAAACTGGAAGGCTCTTAAGTGTTTGATGGGGGTGGGGGGTTGCGCAGGGGTTGGAGGTTGGCCCGGATAATGAAAATGTGTGGAGGAGGGCTTGGGGTGTCACAGCGATGGGGTTTGGTTTGTTGGTGGCTCACTCAATCTCCCTCTTTTATGTACTTCCTGTTTAGGACACTTTGGCAACCGTAACCCTGCAGTGGCCACTCAGAACGTCCTGTGCTTAACGGTGGTCTGGTTTAATGGCACCTTAGTCCGATTGTCTCATGGCTTCTGCTCCAACTGCCCTGATTGGACAGGGAGTCACCATAACAATCGTGATTAAGCACGACTTGTAACAAGTCGGAGGGGGGGGGGGTGTTATCGTCCCCTCTTCTTGAATCCGTTTCATTCACCAGTTCATTCATTTTGGGGAAGTTCCCACACAAGACCAAATGAGTCAAAACCCACTCATTCTCCCTCTGTCACACAGACACTCACACTTTGTTGGAACATTCCTACTTGGTGTGTCTTCCTGTGACTCTGTAGGTTGTGAGTAATGGCAGCCTTTTGGACCCAACCATTGGTTGACGGGTGGGGGTGTGCAATGCAGAACTAAGGTGGTGAGCTCCCACCCCTTGACCTCCAAGGAGCTTCGATCAAACAGGGTTTTGTTCCTTCCTGGTGATCAATCAACAGAGTGAAATTCCTTCTTCCCCCTTCTGTCTTTTTGTGGCCCTGCACTCGTTCGTGCTCGCAGCAATCCCTCGCTTTTCACTTAGTTCATTATTTGTTCCAGTCTTTTCTCCCCCCGCCTCGTGTTTCCTCACCCACCTCGTGCCCTGCTTTAACCTTCGTCCACGAGCAGTACGTTACACCAGGTTCCTGACCCACAAATTGCCAGAGCCGACATCCACACATCTACACAGGACCTAGGCAGCGTACATACGTCCATTGTTTAATTGGTTCTGTGTTCTTTCGTTGGCTGAAAGGCTTCTGCTCACCTTAAAACACATCATTGCTGTTCCAAGGGAGTTAAAAGTCATCATTTGGAGTGTAGGGATAAAGAGGGCGCGGTCTATGCTGCCTGTGGAGAACCAGTTCTCTTGGAGATGTGGCCAGTGTTGGAACTTGTCTGGGTTCTAAGAATTTCGGACCCTTTTTAAATGGTTCTACAGGAAGTAAGGAACTCTCCACTGGGTGTAGAACTGTCTAGAATGCTTTGAGAACATGAACGTTCTTTGCTTCTCTACCCAGGATGCATTCCAGGGTAGAGTTCCCCCCTGAAATGTTTTGAGTTTGTATAGCATGATCAGAGAGGCTCGGGCTGACTGTGGAACGTCTGTGAACTTTGACCTGGAAAGGCAAGAAGCTGCGGTCATGGAGCAATGACGTGCTTGGCCAGGAACTTCCTGCGAACTACCGTGAGCCCTGCATCTGAGCGCACTTTGATCATTTGTTACCAATTACTCTGAAAGCTCTTATGATGAGGAATGGGTGACTCACTGTTCGAGTTTTAGGTTTCTATCAGTTTTCAGAGCATTACCTCAAATAATTTAAACAAAAAAGCCACGCTGTTGAGGATCCTTTAAAATTGTGCTTGGGCCAAAAAAAAGAAAAGGAAAAAAAGTATAATTTTACCCATGTGTCACTTTTAAAGAAAAGTCTTCATTTGTTCCTGTGGGAAAGCGCCCTTTTTTAAAGAAACCTTTTATCCTTAAACGCTGCTAGATGGAACACCATATGGTTCCACATGTAGCTCAGACGCTCTGCGTAGTACCAAAATGAGAGGGTTATTGTAAAGAAATAGGAAACTGCTCCATCCACAATGTCTCCCCCCCCCTTGACGTTTGGTCAGGATTATGGGTTTATGCAGCTATATTCCATTTTTTTTTTTTAACAAAATACAAAAAAAAGATTTTATTTATTTATCCCTGGCGATTTATGTTAATGTGGTTGAAATATATGTAAATAAAAATGTCACCAATGACACTTTGTGACTTTACATTATTGTTTTTTGTTGCAAGAAATGTCAGTTGATCAGAACATTTTGAGATTTGTTTGAAAATTGTTTTTGCATGCATGTTTCTGCATGAATCAGTATTTTAAAATTCAAATTGTCTGGTTCTGTACCATTTTCTCTGATTGTGTGGCACTTTTTCCACTTTCCCCTGGTTTAAATTAGCCAGAGGTGTCTTCTTTCTTCCTGTCCGTCTCAGTCCCTGTTTCTACCCCCTCCCAGTCAGTCCAGGAATCCTTTGCTCTCTTTTGGTCCTGCTAATCCTTCCTTTCTCCTGGCACATCCCAAACCAAAACATCCAACATGGCTGCTCCCTCCCTTTGGCTGACTGCAGTCGGCTTCCTCAAACGAGAGAAACCCACTAAACGTGCGGCTCAACAAGATTCTTTTAAAAAACCAAACCGCCTTGTTGTTTTTAATTCAGACTGCCGTCACTGGTTTCGCCAGAATTTGTTGAACTGAATTTTTGTTGTTGCGCAGAAGGACATTTTGTTAAAGTCGTATCAGCTGATTCCTTTAATTCCATTTTAAAATTGTACATAGTATATAGTTAATTAGGCTTCTAAATTTTAAACATTTTGCTTTTTACTGAATTTTATTCTGAAACGGATGGATGTTCATTTCTTTTGAAATGAATAAATTAGTTAATTTTTACAAGGAATTAAAAACTTCAAATTACTTAACAAAATTACCTGACTATAAATAAAAGTTCTAAACTGCTTTTGGCTTTTGAAAGAAATTGTTTACATACTTAAATAATTGCAGTATGCTAAATAAATAATATCAAATGGTGAATACTAAATATTACTTTTTCTGGCAGAAAATAAATTCTATCAATCTTTTTAAATGATCTAATTTCTACATTAGTTAATCTGATGTTAAACTAATACAATTGGGGTATCAATTATGAAGTTACAGATCTTTGGAGAAAAAATAATATATTTGAATTGGATTAATTAAATTGTCAGTGTCGCTGTCTCCATTAAAACAAACATTTACAGCAAGACCTTTTTTTTTTATTATTATTATACTGGACTGTATTTGACAAATTAATCATTTTAATCTTTTAAATATCTGATTTCTATTTCTACCACAAAATTAGATTATTCTGTGATATTAATTGTTTTTTTGTGTGGCTTGACTACTTATTTAAGATTTATAGCGGAATGTAGTTAATTAAGTTGTCCTTTATAATTTTAAATGGTTACTGTATACATGTTTTAAATTAAAATTAGCCCAATTGAGAAAAACGAAGTTTTGACACAGTTTTAATCAATTTCCACCTAAACACGAATCAGTTTTCTGCATGAATCTGATGCTCTCTTTGTTTGAAATTCTGCCCTTATAGCTCATTTTCTGCGAGTTTGTGGTTTGACTCATTGTGAGGGTGAGGAGCAGCTCATACTCCCCCCTGTATGTGGCGCTGGCTGAATGCTTCTTCAGGATGTCATGGGTCACATTCCTACAGCCAAGCACGGATCAGGCAAAGACAGGCTGCCCCACCCTGATGCCATCTGGTTGTTCTTTAATTTAAGTGGTGTTGTTGCCGAAACGTAATGTTGCTAAAGATGAGCTGTCGTGAGTTCAAGACACCACTGGCAAACATTGAAGAAGCTACATGGAATTAAAACTACAAACCCATAGGTGTGAATAGATAAATGCATGAAAAGAATACTTCAAAATACAATGTTTATTTCAATATTTTTCCAGAACATTCTAATTTAAATCAGACAAGCATTTTTGAATAGCTTTTTATATCATCTTTCATGCATGAATGTGAACAAACACTGTACTGTCATTACATTGCATAACAGTGGTATAAGACATACATAGATCCTAAATATGAATCATATTATCATTAATTTTTTCCTTTTGCTATTTGAATTTACTGTGTTATATAAATGTAATTTTTGCTGCATAGTTTTGATTATGGTTTTTAATCAATTACATATTTCTTTACTATTTATTACTATCAATAAAATGAATAAATAGCTTGTTTCAATAATTGTATGAAAGGCTGACATGTTGGAAACAACTGTTAAAAGTTTTCTTTTGAAGTCTGCTCTTGTCCTAACTAGAAAATATTTTTTTTTCTTTTTGTGTGTGTGTAAATAATCAAACCATGAAATATTGTCTTGCGAGATGCAATGTGAGTGCTTCAGAATCGGGACACGCTCTCATAATAATCTGTTTGTACTGAGAAGCTCTCCAGTCTCAGCCTTGTTTGCTCAGACGCTGCTGCCCTAGTGCTGCTCTAAAGAGACTCTGTATGGGTTTCTTTTTGCTCTCATATCTGCTATGTCAGTGATCAGGGTAATAATAATGAGAGAGGCTGAGTGAGGTTTACAGAGCTAAATATGATTCAGGATGCTTGTTTAGAAGGGCGCGGACTGTGCTGAACTGTATGGAAAAGAAACAGCGGTCATAATGCTCTGAAAGATTTCTTCTCAGAAAAAGGTTAAATTAGAACTTGGAGAGGATTAACCTGCTTCCAGTCTAAATCCCTTCCAGCCTAATTTGTTTTAACTGATGGAGGCTACTGGTCTACTGGTTGATTATTTGTGTTTTTGTTAAAAGGAGGAGGCCAAATGTTGTCAAATGGTCAAAGTAGTGATGAGACAACAGTAATACAATACATAAATGGCATAAATAAATTGGATCAATCACAAGAACCAAGAAAAATCTTTGCTCACTCCAGTCTGTGTTTCTTCGTTTAAACACAGAGCAAGCTTGTAATGGAGGGCTTCCGCAGCCTGAAGGAAGGTGAGCCTGTGGATTTTACCTTTAAAAAGTCCTCCAAGGGCTTGGAGGCACTGCGAGTGACCGGTCCAGGCGGGGGACCCTGTGCCGGCAGCGAGAGGAGACCCAGAGGGAAAGCTCCTCTCCTGAAACGCAGACCAAAGGGAGACCGGTGAGTGGAGACCTCATCCTTCAGCACTTCATAACTGTCAGAGAGACCGGTGGCTGGACGATCATGCTGGAAATCAAAATCCAGGACTATCCCTTTAACATATGAACTTTAAGAAGCCTCCATGCCTATGGTGACACAGGGCTCTATTTTCAAACCTCTGCTAAGCGCAGCACTACGTGCTAGGCTGGCTGGGACTTGTGTGCTAGTGTAGGATTTCCACAAATGAAATAGAGAAAACAAGAAAGGAATATGATGTTTGCACATGTGTCATTCTGACAAGCATGGGTTGAAATCATCCAGAACGAGGACGTAGCTGTCATTCATCTGGTTTATTAAGTTTATTGTGTAGCTCCTCCCATTATAAACTTTGGTTATAAAACACAACACCAGATTGCTTTCTGGATGACAAATAATTACTCACTAACAGAAAATGGTAGTTTGTTTCTTTTCTTCAAGATATATATAACTACCAAGTGATTCTTTCTTCGCTTATCTATTTATGTAAATTGTGAGGATTCCTTTGACTCGCGGACGAGCCCCACAATTTGCGCATAGCGGTGCACTTGGTGGCATTTTGAAAATGATGACGATGCCTGCTTTCAAATGGCTTTAAGATGGGTATCTTCTGTTTGGGCTGTAAACACAGTTTTGTGTCTTAATGTATATGCATTTTAAGAATCCTGATTTTTAAGGCTTTCAATCTTTAAATAAAATGAAAACTGAATTCATTAAAGTCGTCTGAGGGGAACTGATGGGGAGCCAACCTCCTGGATGGCTGTCAGACGCCCTCAATGAACAGGATAATGCATCCTTATCAGTGATAAAAAAAATTCTAGGCTGAAATTGATTGAGGCAATCACTTTACACGAGCATATGACTGTTGCTATGGTTATATAGCTGATTATAAAATGACGGTGAACCCCCCCCCCCGTCTTCATTCCCGCTACATTTAAAGTCTGCCTTCATTTATATTCCTTGACACACACCTACTTAGGCAGCAGAATGGAAATTTACATTGTATGTTTTCCCCATCTTTCTTTATTTAAAAAATGTAATTATTAGTCTCTTGAGCTATTGTTCTGTTCATTTAAGTTTTAGAATTTTTTTTTTTTAAAGTTTAGGTGTGTTATATATATGGTTGTTTTCACTTTATGCTAATGTATATAAATTGTACTACAAATGAAATATTTTTGACTGATACCACCTCATATTGCATTTCCTTTAATTAGCAGTTCAACATTTGACACATTTTTTAAACATACCCATATAGCTCCTTGTAATATTTATATCACAGTGAACTGACACCGAATAGCCTGTGTAGCCACGGCTACAAGAATCTTATCTATATGTACGGAATTGTGAAAGACTTATGCAGAATTATAAACAAAGTTAATTAATTGTTCTGAGTTTCCGTTTGCTTTTCTTATTCTGAATTATGATGTTAGAAAATAGAGCATGTTCATCTACAAATACTAATTTTATTCAAGGCTAAGCAGAATACTTTTGTGCTTTGGAGTCAGTTGAATATAAATCCTCCTTTAAAAGGAACACAAGTACAACTTGTTTCACAGTTAATCATCTAAGGCTCACTTAAGCAAACATGTCTTATTCTTAATTTGCTCATAAACCTTAATGAACATGATGCCAGTATGCATTAAAAGTATTGCTCCTGCACAGCCACTGCTCAGTGCAGCCACCTGTGGGTTCTAGGCTATCATTTTTACATGCTGCTCTGCAGATGCACTTGTCAGACTGAAAAGGATGAAATGCTGATCAAGTTTAGCAGCGTGAAAAAAAAACGTTAGATGCTATAATGAAATGGTCAAATTTCAGAACAAAACTTTTTTTTGTTGTTTTTGTATAAGAAATGTTGTGACCCGACGTGCCAGAAACACACAACGTAGGTCCCCATGTCCACACAGTGCTTGATGAAGCTGAAACCACCCATGCTCAGAGCCAGAAGCCACGATGGAGTGTTTCCTGTGTGGCAGGGAGAAATGAGACCCTCTATATTTAGGATCAGCCTAATGTCATCCTAGCAGTCAGCTGCCGCCATGCCCAGGGATTACCGTGGCAACAGGAAGATCCTTAGTTACCCACAAGGTCTCCCACTAAACCTGGTCAAAGCCTTTCATTTTAACAAAGAATATAACATGTTCCCATTATGCATTAAAGAATATGAAATGATTTTCATGTTACACTTCCCTCCTGTTTATGATGAAGATTAGATTATCCTATCATTCTATCATTAATCTTATTATTAATGTATCCTTTCATTTAGTTCTAATTATAGAGACCACAAAATTAGATAGTAGGATGGTTTTCTTTAAATAAATAAATAGAGGGTGTATTATGCTCTTAAAAATAATTATTTATTTATCTGTTTCAGCATTCCTGAAATTGGTTGGTTCTTATGTGTAATTTTATGATTCATATTATGTTGCTTCAGAATACCCAGGTTAGAGGAGCAATTATCGACCATCAGAAAGAGATGAAAGGGAAGCTCAGAAAGATGTTTAATGTAAGGAGAAGACCAATAAATAATAATAGGAAAGGCCAGGGTATGAAAGAAAATAGCCAATATAATATCCACACATTATTGATTCTTGCAGCAACACTACACAATAAAGTGAGTAAACTGATTTGTGAAAGTAGTTTTCTTTTAATATTCCTTTTTTCCTCTGGCTTTGCCATAGTTTTAATGGGTGACAATTTGCTGCCACCTAGTGGACTTTGTTGGAACAAAATTTAAGATTTTATCGTTGTTATTATTATTATTGTTATTTGTTTTTATATATACTATTTTTGCAGCTATACTGTTATATACAGCTATATCTGGAGAAGTGGTTCACAACAGACATCCCTTTAATTATTCAATAGAATAATTAAATAGAATAGACTAAAAAGATTTAACATAATAAAACAAAAATCACAATAAATCCACCCAGACCTTCACAAGCTTCTCAATGTTCTACAGCTTCCTATGGACCAAGTACTGTATTCACTAAAAGGTGTGCTGATAGTAATTTTTTCATTTATACCCCCAGGTGTTATAACTGTGGAGGTCTGGACCATCACGCCAAGGAGTGTAGACTGCCACCCCAGCCAAAGAAGTGCCACTACTGTCAGAGTATCACACATATGGTGGCACAATGTCCCCACAAGGCACAGGTACCATCTACCTCCAGCTCTCAGGACCCTCACACCCCCTTCCCTGTGCCCCAGGAAGAGGATGATAGGCCATGTTCTTCACCACAGGAGGTCAGTCCCCCGCCTGGGGATGAGCCGCCACAGCGGGCCACCTCCTCCCAGCAGCGGTGGAGGAAGCCCTGAGCTTCGGACTCTTTCTGGCTCTGTCCTTCAAAGCTACAGCCTGAACTCTGTTGATCTGCTGAGGTACAGATTTAAAGGTGCTATGTGTGTGAAGTTACTGGTTACGACACCTTTCTTGGAAGTGCTGCTGGTTGCTGTTCAGTAATATAAGTTGGTTCGTCATCCCCAAGGACCATTGGCTGCACATAGCACCTTTAAAGCTGTTTGTTTCAGTCCTGGAAACCTGGGCAAACAATGTTCTACCTCTCTCTCATGTACAAGGGGAGATCCCGTTCTTCACGCGTGCAGCTATGGCTAGATTCCCATCACGGGATGCGGACCTGTGAAATGAATGTTTTGTGGTTCTGTTAATGTTATCCTCAGTTATTTGCCCATGTTGTGTTTAATCATGCATCTGGATGAGTACAGTTATATACAGACGTGTGTGAAAGAAGGAACTGTGTACATGAAACATCTAGTCAGTACATAGCCCCATTGGACCATATTCCTCATGATTTCCTAAATATTCTATTTAATCTCCACTAACAATAGTAGCAGCGATAGTAAGCCATACTTGTATAATACAGATTTCGCAGAGAACCACATCCCCCCCATCCCCAGCAGTAGGCCATGCACCATCAATATATTGCATTCCCCGCTCTAGTGTGAAATCAACTCTAAGCCAAAATACGGAAAACTCTTCTCATGTAGTATTATGAAGTGCGTGGCTTACAAATGTTCTCAAAACCTCATTTAAAATTCATACATTACCAACAACTATGAAATCAAATCTTTTATAGCCTAAAGTTCACCTTAACATTTTATACGAATAATTAATACATTTTAATAAGATTTTGAAAAATAAATTATCCACATTTTCTAATTTAGAAATTCATCTTAGTGTAGTTGCAGTTCGGACCGTTTAAGGATTTTTTGCAATGAATAAAGTCTATAAGATAGGGTATTTAACATTTTAACCAGTCTATTCCCTCATACTTTGAATGTGATTACTTGCAGTGTATATCTGTATTAAACATTTTCCAATTTGTTCTAAAATATAGGAAATACAAAACTTTGTGTGGTAAACAAAGGGCAGATGTAAGTTCAATATAGTGCAGTGCATTGCATTTCAAATGTACAGTAAGTCAATGGAAAAAAAACCAAACCTACAATTGTTTTATAAACTCCTTTATGTTCATAAAACATGTAACTATTGAACAAATGGAAAAATCTAGTCAATAACTTAAAAATATAACAAAAAGTGCACTGTATCCAAGTCTAGATTTGGGATTGTGCCTGTATACTTACAGGCTGTACCATTGCATAAATGTATATGTATGTTAATAATATATGGATGGTTAATAGCATATGATAAAATTATATTAATGATGAAGTGTATATATAAATAATAAGAGGTAGTAGTTACAAAGGCAGATACCTGCATCCAAGAAGCCAGGTATGGGGGCCTGTCTGGAATCAGCGTATCTGCAGCTTTCCTAATCGGTTCAAATCCCGAACTGCCAAGGTGCCACTGAGCATAGTACCATCATCACCACACATTGCTCCCCGGGCGCCTATCATGGCTGCCCACTGCTCACCAAGGCGATGGTTAAATGCAGAGGACACATCTCACTGTGTCACCGTGTGCTGCGCTGAAGTGTTTCACAACGACAATCATTTCACTTTCACTTCCCAGATGTTTTTCAGTTGTGACCTGTTTACTTTTTTATCCACTTATAAACAAAAAGTAAAATAGAGAAACTTGCGTATAGTGACCAACATGTCCACCTCTGGTAGCAACAAATTTAACGAACTACAGTGGAAATGTTTTAAAATTCTGAAAACACACCTGTTTCCCATTGCATTCCTAAAGTGGTCTTAATTTTTTGGTAAGATGACTTTTTTTCTTGGTGACATTTTGTAGAAACAGCGAGTGCTGCTTTTTGTATGACTTGAATTTGCTTCTAGAGTTTACTAATGATGTGACAATTCTTCTTTGACGATATTGAATGTGGTAAAAGAAGAGCTTACTTACCGATGATATAATTGTGGGTAATTTTCTTTTTTTTTTTTTTTCTATTCGTTCATGTTTTGACGAATCAGATGTCATGCCGTTATCTCTGGTTATCTGTGGATCATGGTGTAGATAACAATTAGATCGTGTATTTTTGGTATGTACGTTTGAGACAGGTCTTGGCATTCCCAGACACTTGACAATGAAGAAAGTTCAACGCAGGCTGTGGTTTTATTTTATTTTTTTTTGTGTGTGTGTATATGTGTGTATTTAATCTAAGTGCAAAAAACAATCTGAGAGAACAGAAAGACCAAACTACAGAAAGAGCACAGACCAACCTTGATGAGAGATGGTTGTCTATGATGTATTAAAAATAATAATAATCTTTCCCACAATCTTCTCAATCATCTCAGGATGAACTTCTCTCAGGGAATTAACCTTTTTTTTTTTTTTTCTTGAACCATCACATAGTATCTACACGTGTACTTATTCATATTGATAGTAGTAACTACCTCTTAAGTTGTAGTCATGCAATTTATCTTCTGTCTTATTTTGTAATATTTAGTTCTTATTAAAGTGTCTAGATTTTTACTTTTTTCTCTTTCATCATCAGTCTTTTACAGCAAGCATCTACCTCATCACAGTAATCCTATTCTTTGGACTCAGACCACGTTTTCCTTCAGGGTCACAGAGAAACAGTGAAAACCTTTTCTTTTTTCCAGCGCCTGTATGTACGTAAACATTTGCAAATTACATGAATTTCTGGATGACTGCATACGCGCTGACCTCATTTGATGTTGCCACTTGGGTGTTGTGATACCTTGTTTCTTTGAAAAATCATTGTTGTCTCCAGTTATTCTCTAGCGCATAAGTGCGGTGTTAATTAAGCAATATATTATATAAAAGTGATTCGGAAAATAGATTAACCCCCGGGGTGGTGCTGTGTATGAACAGACAAAAATTTCTGTGTCTTAATTATGTAACAGCAAATTTATAGATTTGGTACGAGTTCTAGTGATGGGACTTTTTTATAATACAAATGACCCTTTAACTTAAGCTACTATAAAACCTTTATAATAAATATTTTATTAGTTCTTTTGCTGTGATATTCTGAATGTTGGGAGTCTTTCTCCTCTTCACATATGACATGTTACATTAAAATCAGATATACCAAGGTATGGCTAATGGTGTGTGACACAAACTATTAACTCTATGCTCAGCAATCTGTATAATTATGGTGAATTGGCTATTGTTTTAAGCACACAGTACCAAGGCATATGTTATGTTATAATTAAACAAGCCAAAGACAAGGATTCATGTTAACATTCTGATCAGTCGATAAATAACCAGCAAAATCATATTCCTTGATCTAATCTGAAATGTTCATGCTAATTAAAAACAAAATGGGGAAATGTTTTTTTTTTTTTTAACCAAAATATTGTTCCTGGATTTTCAGTATGTTACAAATTTCTCAACTGATCATGGCCAGTAACATTTCAAAAAAGGTTATATGTATTTTTTAAATGTACATTTTGCCTTGAGTTCAAAGCACTGACTGCTTCTTATATAATGCTTAGAGCATAGCAACTCATATATGTTTATTGTCTTTATATGTGACTGTTGATTTAAGAATAACTGTCTTACATTAAACATATTTTATCATAAAATCTTTCCATCGTTGTTTTCCTTTTCCTGTAATGGGTAAAATACTTAAATATCAAAGACATAGATTATACAGGACAAAGCCACTGTACTGCTATGATAGAAAGCAACTGCAAAAAAACTGCACGGCTGGGGACCCGGAAGTGAACAGGTGAGACGTCAGCGTTCTGTTTAAAACACTGACCGCCATATTGAATGGTGCGAATGCATCGATTAATTCAATCATGCTACAGTAAGCCTTCTAAATCTGCCCACCCCTTTTTCAAGATGACCGATTGCCCCAAATGACTCCCTTTGGATTATCCTTGCTAGTCCCAACCAATTACTCTCCCATCTCTGCCTTCGACACATCTGCCTCTTCTGTTGCCAACCGCTTTCGTCTGACCATTTCCCAGCCTGCTGCATTCTGCTACATGTACCAGTGGGACCTGCTTCTTTGTCTGCCAAGTGATCCTCCTCCTGCCTTGGAGAGAAACCCCAGGCTGCACCATGCTCCTGAGTTCGTCCGCTCATGGTCCCCCTCCCTCTCTAGAGTCCAGCTCCAACGTGCAGACAAACCATGTTCCCGGACTTCTCCTCTCGCTTCTGCACCAACTGCGCCCCATGACCAGGCTCATGTCACAGTTACAGTCTCTGGTCAGCTCAAGACCTTCCTCTTCAGAGAATATTTCGATTAACTTGTAACTTTCATATTGTATGTATAGAAACTACAACAGAGTGAATAAAAAAAAACAAAACAAACTAGTCATAGTTGGGGGGTCCTATTGAACCAGAATTGATCACTTCATTGATGGTAACATGGAAGCATATAAGTCGCTCTGGATAAGGGCGTCTACCAAAATGCCTTAAATGTAAATGGTCATCTTTAAACTTAACTTGTTAAACTTAAACTTAACTTAACTTGCTGGTCTTCCACTGAAGGCTATATGACCTCTTCAGCTGATCCAGAATGCAAGAGTTTTCTACAAAGTTCCTATTTTCTCACATATTAGACCTCAGCAATGAACCATGTACTGGCTTCCCATTGGCCCAACAGCTGGTTTGTTAATGTTTGTTATTGACGAATGTGGCTCAAGACCCAGGCCCCCATCATCTCGGCTGACCAGCAGTCCACCACCCAGGGGGAAATGCCAGAGAGAAGAGGGGTTGGAGCACAGAAATGTATCTTCAGACAGTAGATTAAACAGACAGTACAACAAAGTTTTAACGGGTGGTGTGTTTGGGAACGTTTCATCTTCAATGCTCTTACCGATGAAAGGAGGTTTTTGCCCAATCTCACAATACATGGCCCCATTCATCCCATCCTTAATACACATCAGTCGTCCCTTTGCAGAAAAGCAGCCCCAAAGCATAAAGTTTTCACAGCACATCATTTTTCCAAAATCACCTGTATTAAGAATGAAAATTAATACATTTTTTCTTTATTTTTTTTCATACACACGATGCCCCATAATGACAAAGGGAAAAAAGTTTAATTGATGTTTTTGCAAAAAATAAAAAAACTTAAAAAAACCTCAGGAGCATCCTGTTTTCCCTGATCATCCTTATCCAGAGCGACTTAAAACGTGCTTTCAAGTTACCATGGATGAAGTGATCAGTTCTAGTTCATTAGGACCCCCAACTATGAATACAATCTTTTTATTCACTCTGTAGTTTCTATACATAAGTCAGACAATAATAAAGTTACACGGTACTCTAAATATTCTCTAAAAAGGAAGGTCTTGAGCTGCTGTTTGAAAGTGCTCAGTGACTGAGCTGTTCTGACCTCGAGGGGAAGTTCATTCCACCACCGAGGGGCCAAGACAGAGTACCCCAGTACCTAGCAGGGCCACAGAGCTACAAATGATCAAGACCTCCGCCGGTCATCACCACTATTCAGTGGAACTGGTCAACATAGACCAAAAGAAGTTCAATTCATCCAGTTGTTTTGATGTGTAGGCCAACAGTCTTTGTAGATTATTGTGAAATATAAGTAAATTTTCATACTGTTTGATGCGGAAATTGTTTTTAGATTTCTAATTCATGAAAATAGTTTTCTTTGCAATGCATAAGGCAGTGTGAATAATATATGATGAGTATACATCGACATCTGTGTAATTTATGTCACCATGCAGACTAGGACCAGCCAACAAAAGAACAGATTTTTTCATCTCACATCACCATGACCCTCCCATATCACATTTGCACTTTAGTACACCCGTATGAATAATCTTTGTATATTTGTGTTTATAAGAACTTATTATACTGTATATTGGTTATTCTACGTTTACAGTTCGTGTACTACTACATAACTGCCACAGAATGAATATTTTTATTTATACATTTTTAGAGTTTTTGTTCCTGCAGGGGTTACTCCGGGTCTGGAGTTCGGACCAGAGTTTCATGTTCGTCTCGTGTAATGTTCTCTGATCGTGATTGTATAAAACGATCCTGTTCGCGTCAAGTCATTGTGTGGTGATGTTCCCTTGTTGCGTGCATTACGTATTAAACCCCTGTCCTGTGACGTTGTGCGTATGCGTCCTCCTTCCTCGCCATGTCCAGCCAACGTGACAATTTTGTATTTCTTGGTCTGCCATTCTGGTTAATGGTGTTGAGCTGTGTCTTCATGGCTTCAAGTTTCACTGGGTCCCTCCTTTTATACCTTCTATATTCACCAAGGCTTGATACATTCACGGTAGACATAATCCTGTACCCTTTTTGCCATATCTCTGGCTCTAGATGCAGTGTCAGCGTCCAGCGTTTTAATAATGTGTGAGTATATGCATCCATCTATAAACATTCTGGTGGCACTGATATGGTCTCGTAAATGTGCCAGCTTCTTATTAATTTGCTCAACTGTGTGTACCATCTCAGATGCCCTTTTCTTCATTATACGTCTTTGTGCGTGGTCAAAAGTGAACTCACAAGAAGCCATAGTCTTTTCTGCATGCAACAGGTCCTCTATTGGTAATTGCTCCATGATGTAACTATAGCCTTTATTAACTTCTCCAAGCAGAGCATCCTCGGGCAAAAAGACATAGTCAAAAAATAAACTCTCAGCTATGTTCTCGGCCTCCAGACCAGGCTTTTCTAGTTTTTTACTCTTAATGAAGCCTTGATTACCATTCTCCACGAGGAAGAGGCTGATCATATCTTCTACTGAGTTTGCGTTTGGTTTGGTGACCGCAGCCACAATCACCAGGTCACATATTAAACCATTAGGGATTTTAGTCTTAATTCCAGTTAGCATCCAGCCGTCCTCAGTTCTGATGGCTTGGGTTGCTATGTCCTTCATTACATTCCCAATCTCAGGTTCTTTTAGTGCAATGGCACCAATACATTTTCCAGCCAGCATATCTGGAATATATCTCTTTATCTGTGCTTCACTGCCATATTTGGTGATGTATGGCATAACTATATCTGAATGCACTGGAAATTCAGGCCCTATGCAGCCTGCATACATCTGCTCCTGCCAGAGCACAGCAGCTAACCTGAAATCTCCAGTCCCTCCATGTTGTTTGGGCAGGCTAACACCCAGGAGTCCCTCAGCGCCAGCCTTCTCAAACATACTCCTGCTAAATGTCCCATATTTGTCCAGTTTATAAAGACTCTGGTATGGCTCCAATTCTTCATTAAAGAAATTCCGCAGTCTTTCACGGAACTCATTGTGTTCTGGTGTGTAGATATGACGATGTTTTGCAATAATGTCCATATCTGTAACTAAGCAAATATTTGGAGTAATGACAACTTTAGGGTTAATCCAATTATGTATTTTCTTGGACCTCGATTCAATAAATGCTTTAACCATGGAGGAAAGATTGCTAAAATAAGTAAAATTCAAAGGCCAATTTGTTGTCTTTTTTGGTTGTGTTAATGGTAACATGTTATGTTACATTTGCGTCTTGGGTTCATCTTGGGGTACCTTGGGTGGTTCAACGACCTATCTCAAGGGCAATGTGTTTTGATGTATATGCATCTTTTGAAGCAAATCAGTTGTTTGCTAATGATAAACATTATTCTGTTTCATGCTTTCCAGGAAATTATGAGTCACCCTGGTAAGTACTTTAGCAGTATTATAAAACATTTCAATTTTTTTTAAATGACAATTAAATACTTAAATATTTATCTTAACATCACATTCTTCAACACATTCTTAAAGAACCTTAAAGCCGCTCCAGTCAGTTTCTGGCTCCTCTACCATGCAGAAAAGTCATTGGACGCATCGGGAACCAACAAGATTTACCCTTTGGCATTGCAAGGCACGTGATCTGAGATAATGACAAGACTTGACGATGAAGAAGGACACATTCGCACGACATCAGGAGGCAGAATGACCCGATGGTGAACAGACACGAACAGGTCAGCTTTATACAATCAGACACAGGTAAACACAGGAAACATTACACTAGTTGATAGTTTTTTCTTTTACAGCAGATGTATTCTAAAAGTATTCTTTAATGTCACTGTATTCTTTAATGTCACTGTATTCTTTAATGTCACTGTACACATTCGCCTATGAACCAGAAGACCCAGGTTCAAATCCCACTTACTACCATTGTGTCCCTGAGCAAGACACTTAACCCTGAGTGTCTCCAGGGGGACTGTCCCTGTAACTACTGATTGTAAGTCGTTCTGGAGAAGGGCGTCTGCCAAATGCCTTAAATGTAAAAGTTAAATGTAAATGGTCACACGTTCAGCCTTCCAACCTCCACTAATTTCACCCATTCATCCAAAGTGACCAATTCAACCACAATCAACCTATCTCCCCTCATCCTCATATCCTCCACTCCCCTTTTTATCCCTCCATCCTCCATTTCAGACCCATGTGTTTTACAACAGTGGTAACACTTTCAGCCCTCCAACCACCACCCATTTTTACCATTCATCCAATGTAACCACATCAACCACAGTCAACTTTTCTCCACTCATTCCCCACAAATCAACAACCACACATTTCATCCATTCAACCAATCTATGCAATTCAACCACAGTCAACCTTTCTCCACTAATGACCTTCACCTTTATTTCTTCTTTTCACCCCGCCATCTTTCCATTGAAGTAACAATGGTATAATTTTCAGCCATCCAATTAAAATAGTTGACATGTCCCAAAAGTCACTAAAATTATCGTAAGTCATTGTGGCCAAGCCCTGTTAGCATTTTTGATGTTAGCATGCTAACATGCTAATTTTTCAACATGGTCCAAACGTCACCAAGTTTACCGTGACGCATCATGACCATGCCCTGTTAGCTTTTTGATGTTAACATGCTAGCACTACTAATATGCTAACATTTCAACATGCTTCTATAGTCACCAAATATAATGTGATGAATTGTGGCCATGCCCTGTTAGCATTTTTTATGTTAACATACTAACATGCTAATATGCTCATTTTTAACATGGTCCAATCATCATCAAATTTCATGTGACTCATTGTGGCCACATCCTGTTAGCATTTTTGATGTTTTGATGCTAATTTTTCAACATGCTCCAAACATCATCCTAATTTTATGTGACGCATTGTGCATTTTTACGCCCCGATAGCATTTTTAGTTTAGTGTTTTTGGATTCACTTTTTTTCTCTTTTATACTATTTTGCCAATTTTACAAAATCATCTAATTGAACAATTGTTTCACTCCCCTTCATCCTTTCAACTTTCATTGCTTTCCAAGCCAAAATCGAAGTTTGTTCACAAACTTCACTTTCTGTTTTTTAATAATATTGTAATCACAATTATTGGTCACAATTATTTTAGGTAAAACACATTTTTATTGCACTTTCTATTTGAAACAAACAGTACCTAAACTAGGCTTTCACTTCAAAATGAAACCTCAAATAATAACTTGTAAATAAAAAAATTAAATTGACCCAAAACAAATGGTTAACAAAAAATAAAAAGTACAAAGGTAAAGTGCAAACAAATTCTCCCACACCACTCCTCTGCTAAGTTCCCTACACTGGCTCCCAGTAGCTGCACGCATCAGATTCAAAATACTGATGTTGGCCTACAAAGCCAAACATGGAGTAGCACCATCCTACCTCACAGCCCTTATTAAACCTCGCACTGCACCTCGTATACTCCGAGCCTCCAGTACTGCTCACCTGGTCCCTCCATCTCTGAAGGTAAAAGGAAGACACTCATCTAGACTCTTCTCCATCTTGGCCCCTCGGTGGTGGAATGAACTTCCCCTCGAGGTCAGAACAGCTCAATCACTGAGCACCTTCAAACGACAGCTCAAGTCCTTCCTCTTTAAAGAATATTTAGATTAAATTGTAACTTTCTTATTGTCGAACTTGTGTACAGAATCTACAACAGAGTGAATAAAAAGATTGTATTCATAGTTCGGGGTCCTAGTGAACTGGAAATTATCTCTTCATCGATGGTAACTTTTGGTAAGCACGTTGGAAGTCGCTCTGGATAAGGGCATCTGCCAAATGGCGTAAATGTAAATGAAGAAAAAAAGAAGCCTATGCAACAAAGAAACAAAGTACAAAGGAAGTGGTGAGGCAGTGGTGACCTAGCAGTTAAAGAAGCAGATGGGTGATGATTTGGGCCTGTCAGCATGACAGACCATTTATTATTGTGCTAGGAATGGCAAAAAAGAACATGTCTTACGTTAAAGACCGCCACGCGAAGACCGTCAAACGTAAAGAAACAACGGAGTATGATATATTTTTTGTTTTGGTAGGTTGTACGGCCCGTCCACAAATCGGGTTAAAATGTGTAAAAAGTACCGTTTACTATCGTGCCGGGAACACGTTTTTGGCTCCCTGAGGCTAACCGCTGAAGCTAGCGACCCGAGTCCTACGATCTGACATATGGGACGAGTCGGTGGCACCAACGGGGGTTTGGAAAACCCGGAAAAACCCGGAAAACTGGGAAAAAGGCAATAAAAGGACACGCACAGAAACAACATATTGTTTACATATGACATATTGGTTTTTTTTGCGTAAAAAGTGTGGTTTACTGTTGCGCAGAGGAAGAGGTTTTCAGCTCCCTGTGACCAGCCGTAAAAGCTAGAGACACGGGAGTCGAGGCCACCATCTGACATATTGGATGTGTTGCTACCACCAACAGGGGTCAGGAAAACATGGGGAATAGGGAAGAAGGCCAAAAAGGCCATGTCTCGCATTTGTGGCTGCCACGCTAAGGCTGTGAGACGCACAAAAAAAACGGAGACATAACGCACAAAATTACATATTGGTTGCTTCGTTGGGGACTACAGGAGGGCCACAAATCATGTCCAAAACATTAAAAGTTCGAAAAAATCTGGTTTCCAAGAATTTGCAATGAAACGCTTCACAGCACACACACGATTTTCGTTACGCACGGTTTGACATATGGCTCGGCTCGGTCAGATTTATGGTCCACGCGCAATTCCCCAAAAAGCGTTTTCGGAACGCTTTTATTATTCTAGTCCAAAATTGGACTTTTTTGGACTTTGTGTCCAGACGGTTTGACATACAAAGAAGATTTTGATGTCGTCTCGTAGATCTCGCCAAGGCCGACAATATGGTTGGGCGTATGGTTTATCTCTGTCTGACTTACGGATCATGCACAAATTTGGGAAAACAAAAAAGTGTAAATGCAAGTGTATTTATTTATTGGGTCTGTCAGGAAGACAGACCATTTATTATTGTGCTGAGAATGGCAAAAATGAACATTAAAGAATGTTAAAGACCGCCACGCGAAGACCGTCAAACGTAAAGAAACAACGGAGTGGTCAGGCCGAAGGCCTGACCACTCCGCACACGATGATATATTTTTTGTTTTGGTAGGTCGTACGGCCCGGCCACAAATCGGGTTAAAACGTGTAAAAAGTACCGTTTACCATCGTGCCGGGAACGCGTTTTTGGCTCCCTGAGGCTAACCGTTGAAGCTAGCGACCCGAAAATCGAGGCGAGGCCGAAGGCCTCGCCGAGTCTTACGATCCGACGTATGGGACGAGTCGGTGGCACCAACGGGGGTTTGGAAAACCCGGGAAAAGCCGGAAAACCGGGAAAAAGGCAATAAAAGGACACGTCTTACGTCCAAGGCCGCCACGATAAGACCGTGAAACGCACAGAAACAACGGAGTGGTCAGGCCGAAGGCCTGACCACTCCGCACACGATGATATATTTTTTGTTTTGGTAGGTCGCACGGCCCGCCCACAAATCGGCTTCAAAGCGTAAAAAGTACGGTTTACTGTTGCGCAGAGGAAGAGGTTTTCAGCTCCCTGTGACCAGCCGTAAAAGCTAGAGACACGGGAGTCGAGGCGAGGCCGAAGGCCTCGCCGAGACACACGATCTGACATATTGGACGTGTTGCTACCGCCAACAGTGGTCAGGAAAACATGGGAAATAGGGAAGAAGGCCAAAAAGGCCATGTCTCGCATTTGTGGCTGCCACGTTAAGGCCGTGAGACGCACAAAAAAAACGGAGAGGTCAGGCCGAAGGCCTGACCTCTCCACACACAATGACGTATTGGTTGCTTCTTTGGGGATTACAGGAGGGCCACAAATCACGTCCAAAACATTAAAAGTGTGAAAAAATCTGGTTTCCAAGAATTTGCGATGAAACGCTTCACAGCACACACACGACTCTCGTATCAAATCGTGCGGCTTGTCGTTACGCACGGTTTGACGTATGGCTCGGCTCGGCCGGATTTACGGTCCGCGCGCAATTAGCCAAAAAGCGTTTTCGGAACGCGTTTATTATTCTAGCCCAAAATTGGACTTTTTTGGAGTTTGTGTCCAGACGGTTTGACATACAAAGAAGATATTGATGTCGTCTCGTAGATCTCGCCAAGGCCGACGATTTGACGTATGGTTTACCTTTGTCGGACTTACGGATCATGCACAAATTTGGGAAAACAAAAAAGTGTAAATGGGCGAAAAAAAAAATATTTATTTATTATTATTTATTTCAGCCTTTTTTCGGCAATTAATGCGGGTCGTACCGAAGCACGCACACCCGCGTGTTATATATCAAAAATTAGAACTTTGTTGCGTGAGGTGTGCTATTACTTTTATAAGCGATCGGACTGGGCCTGGCCGAGCTATTAACGCTGAAACAGGGTCATTTCCCATTGGAATGTATTGATCGCTAATTTTAGCATTGGTAGCATTTGTAAAATAAAACTTCTTTGAAGTGATACTGCAGTACCACTGTAAAGAATTCCCATTTTACAAATAACATGCCCGCAGCTGTGACCAATGCCCGGACAGACCCATCAAAATTTCCCCTGGAATTTTGGCTTCTAGTTATTATTTATTATTTCAGCCTTTTTTCGGCACTTAATGCGGGTCGTACCGAAGCACGCAGACCCGCGTGCTATATATCAAAAATTAGCACTTTGCTGTGTGAGGTGTGCTATTACTTTTATAAGCGACTGGGCCTGGCCGAGCTATTAACGCTCAAACAGGGTCATTTCCCATTGAAACGTATTGATCGCTAATTTTAGCATTGGTAGCATTTGTAAAATAAAACTTCTTTGAAGTGATACTGCAGTACCACAGTAAAGAAGCCCCATTTTACAAATTCCATGCCCGCAGCTGTGACCAATGCCCGGACAGGCCCATCAAAATTTCCCCCGGGAATTTTTGTTTCTAGTTTGATTTGATATTCAACACAGTCCGCTATTCAAATTTTAATAATTGACTTATGGTCGTGATCCTGATTAAAATTTGATTAATCGTGCAGCCCTAACAGTCACTGAGTATTTTAAAACGGCAGCTTAAGATTTTCCTTGGACTAGAGTACTTGGACTAACTTGTAACTTTCTTATAGTCTGACTTATGTAAAGAAAACTATGAGTGAATAAAATGATTTGTATTCTTAGTTTGGCTCCTAGTGAGCCAGAACTCATTACTCAAGTCACTCTGGATAAGGTCGCTGGACATATGCATCATATGTAAATGTAAGCATATAATTTGTTTGCTCTTTATGTGATTGTTCTGCTACATTTACATTTACAACTCGCCCTTATCCAGAGCGACTTACAATCAATAGGGTTAAGTGTCTTTCTCAGGGACACAATGGTAGTAAGCGGGACTTGAACCCGGGTTTTCTGGTTCATAGGCGAGTGTGTTACCCCTAGGCTACTACCACCCCCACCCCCTGCTAACGTCTTCTGTTTTGTGGTATGAAAGGCCTTGAATAAGGAAATGGATAATCTTGTCATTTTTGACAATTAACGACCTTGTGGCCTGAACACACCTTGGGGCACCTTCAGATCTTTACATGCCTCCCAAGTGAAGACTGTTGGCCTTCACAGACAGTCGATACCCTGATAATACAATTAGCATAACTTAACCAGGCAGCTCCTATCAAACTCGTCAGTGACTCTTCGATCTGTGGATCACTGCATCAACTTTCTATAATCAAAGACGAAGCACCATACTTCCTCACCAAGGCTCAGGCACTATTTGATCACCGTTGATGTTTGTATCCAAAAAACATATTCTGTTTCCACACAGATCAGTAGCCTACACACCATGTGTGACCCAGAAATGGCTCCAGTCAAAACTAGCCATTAGTCAGAACAGGGAGAAGTCAAACAAGGGGACGTGATGAATATTGTTAATGAATATTTACACATGCTCAACACAGTTTGTGCCAGTGTCCCCAAGAGATCAGGGCAGAGGCCAGCAGCCACCAGTGAGTTACCAGGGACTGCAGTGAGTTACCAGGGACTCTCGACTCGGGGGTGGCCACAAATCTGATAGACCAATGCCTCGCATGTCAGCTTGGCCAGCTCATCTTTTGTTGCTCTGTTTCCTGAGTTGTTCAAGCCCTGGATGGACAACCGTTAGGCTTAGGCAACCTGGAGTTCTGGATGCATCTGATCACAGATCAAAATCACATGGAGGAGATTACTTTCTATCTCCTGGGCGTCCCTCAGGACCCAGAAGTCATTGGTTACCCATGGCTGGCCCTGCATCATGCCGTGCAGGACTGGAGAGGGGGCAAACTCCCCCACCGGGAAAACGACTGCATTAATCACTCCTCCCTGAGGGCATGGCACCCTGTTTCCCATCACCATGCCAGCTGGGCCCCATTGTTGGAAGTGCGACCACTGGCCCCTGATGTCACTCTCTTGGTGCCTAAAGTCTTCGACAAAGACCTTGCGACTGCCCTGCCCTCCACGACTCTATGATCCGGCACCACGCCCCCCAGTGGCCCCTTACTCTATGACGCAGATGGAGTCCAAGACTGAACAAATACATCCATGCCTCCCTGTCCAGGGTGATCATCAAGCCATCCACGTCTCCAGAAGCTGCCATTGCATAGACTTTCATAAGCTGAACCACATCACAATGAAAAATAAGTACCCCTTGCCCTTTCAAAACTGATCTTTGGACCAGCTGGCCAGGACTGCGATTTATATGGACCTGGACCTTTGGAATGCCTATCATCGGATCCGGGAGGAGGACGAATGGATGACAGGATCTATCATGCATAGTGGTCATTACGAGTACCTGGTTATGCTGTTCTGCCTCTCCAACAGCCAAGCTGTGTTTGAAACCCTGGTTAATTGTATTCTCTATGACTTTCTGCATGGACGACAGATGATCATCCAATTTGACATGCAGCTCTTCCGGTGCTGACCTGGACAATCACCTGTTTGTGAAAGGGGAGAAATGTATGTTTCACAGAGCTAACAACTATGTCTATGAGCCCAACCAAGGTGGAAGTGCTGGTCAACTGGCCACATCCGGAGCTGCAAAGAGCTGCAGACTGCGGACTGACCCGGATGCAAGAGCACGAAAGTGGCAGGTCTTTCGGCAGGTCTTTCGGTATCACACGTTTGTGCCTGATGTCTGGGACTTTGTAGCAGCCTGCCCTGCAAGCCAGAGCCAACTGCTGGAGGTCTGGGCTGGAATGATGACTGTTCCTGGGTCTCTCGCCAGACCTTGCTCTAATCCAGGAGTATCACAACGCCCACCCAGCTCTGCCTGTACCGCCAGTGGCCGGTCCTAGGAGAGGGGTTCCTGTCACAGCACTCACCACACTTCCACTTCAGAGGTGCTTTTCTGCCTTTTCTGGCAGATTGATTTCTGGCTCCTGAACCCCTGCACACTTCTTGATCTATCATCTTCAACTATCATCTATCATCTTGCCACCTGTGGCTATTATTTACCTTTATCCCACATCTTACATCTGACGGCAACCAAGGCCAATCGCAGCCACTCAGGGTTCCTGCTGCGATCAAACTCACAAGAAGTTGTGAACTTGACAACGGAGTGTGAACATGGCTCAGTGAGTTCATATGAAATTGCCTATTTCAGTGGCAAGTACTGCGCAGCACATCTGCAGCACACTACCCTCCTTCTGGAACCATGACTAACCGTTTGTTATATTACAAGTGCATTTGTAACCTGTAAATCTTCCCTTCTAACTAGGAATTAGGGGAAAAAGGGGAAAACTCTGATCCAGATGTCCAGATGGCAATTATCTGTCTCAATGTCTGAGCAGCAATGTGGAACATTAATTGTTGCAACTATTCAGGACCTATGTCTATGCATTTCATGAACACCGGATGGAGGAACAGATATTCTGAGCAGAAATTCATAAGATTACCTGTTCACTTGCTAGGAGCCATGGGGTACTGAGCGGATGATGGGCTAAGATTCTGCCAATGCAAGCCAAACGTCAATGCGAATGGTCAATGGACTCCAAAATGCATTTTGTGAAATGGATTCAGTTTTCAGCAAAAGACCCATTACATGCCATGAAAGAGGAGCTGAGCAGATTGAGAGAGTAAATGTGGCAAAAAAAAACCAATTGCAGATTGGCGCAAAGAGGCGGGTGAGTTTTTGCGTTTTACTATGCAAGCGTCTTATAGCTGACGCTGCAACACCACCAGAGTTCATTCTCGTTTAAGAAGGTGATGAGGGAGGTAAGGGAGGCAAAACAACTTGAGCCTCCAGTACTGCTCGCCCTCCATCTCTGAAGGTACGAAGGAGACCCTCATCTAGACTCTTCTCTGTCTTGGCCCCTCGGTGGTGGAATGAACTTCCCCTTGAGGTCAGAACAGAACGCAGTTGCTGAATATTTTTAAACGGCTGCTTAACATTTTCCTCTTTAGAGAATACTTAGACTAACTTGTAACTTTACTGATCACTTAATTGATGGTAACACGAAGGCACGTTGTAAGTCGTTCTAGATAAGGGCGTCTGCCAAATGCCGTAAAAATGTAAATGTCAATGTAATCAGTCCCAGCTGATGCTCGTTCGGCATAACTCTGTGACCCGGAAGCAAGATGGCGCCAGTGTCGGCCTGCGGTCTGCTCTGTCTGCTGTTTGTTGTCAAACAGTCTTGGACATTAGAAATTCCTGCGTGGCGTTGCCGATGCCACAAGATGGTTCATGTGTCTTTCCAGAATTCTTCAAAATCCCTGCTCATCTTCGCCTTACCCCTTGCGGGCACTGCCAGAAAAGACGCTTTCGCCAGAGATGGGCACAGAGGAGCGGTGTGGTTACCTGAATCAAGGGCTGCCTGTGAGTGTCGTCCAGCGCCGCCTTCGGTGATGGTTGTTGCAGTTCACCGTAGACCCCTCTGTACTACCGGGGCCGCTGGCTCCGCCTCATTGCTGCTGATTCATCTGCCATTCCCTCCTCCAGCCGGTGAGACATGTTGCACCCCCAGCGAACCTGATCTAACTCTCCACACAGCTCTGCTAATCGTCAGATCGCTGGCTGAGCGACCTGGATTTTATGCTTCTGACTGAGACGTGGCTCTGGACTGGTGAGAATGCTCCATTTTCTGAACTCCTTCCACTAAATTGTTCATTCTTTAGCCCACTAGTAAAGGCCTGGCCTCTGTCTTCAAACAACTCTCAGTGACACTTAAACCAGCTTTGAAATGCAGCTACTGCAGCTGAACTCGTCCTGTCCTGTTCTTTTTGTAGTTGTGTATCGGCCCCCTAAATTTATTAAGGATTTTTAAAATGGGTTGCTGTAATTATATGAATCCTTTTTAATTGTTGGGGATTTTAATATTCATTTCTGTTGTGAGACAGAGGCTACGGCGAGCGATTTCCTAAATCTTATGAACTCTTTTAATGTTGTTTAGTCTGTCGTTGGCTCGACACACACTGGACCTTGTGTTATTGTGCGGAATCTGTGAGAGTAAATTATATTAATGAAACAGCTTGTATATCAGACCATATGCCCGTACTTTTCACCATCTCTGTTACCAATTTTAGATCTAAAACCTCTGTTCCTATAAGCCAAATACGCAGAATAACCCCACAGATACCAACACTTAAACACATCTTGTATTGAGAATGAAAACTCTTTGCGCTTGCCGGAGGGCAGAGAGAACATGGAAAAAGGACAGGTTGCAAGTTTCTAAATAAACTCTCAATGATTGTCTGTCCGTCTACCAGAAGTCTGTTAAATCTGCCAAAATGGACTATATGTCTTCTCTGGTCTCCAAACAACATCCACAAACCCCAGGTCTTGTTTAATCTTTTTAATTCCCCAGCTCTGCCTCTGGAAACCCTGAGTCCTGTACTATCTGTCCATGCCTAGCTGTCTTGGATCAGTTTGAGCTGGTATCTGTCTCTCAGTTATTAGGTATAATTAATAAGCTACAACCTACGTACTGTTCCTCTGACATAATTCCAACATATCTCCTTAAGGGCATTTTGAATACGGTTGGGCCGTCAGTATCTGCCATTATTAATGACAGTCTCAACTCAGGGTGTGTTCCATTTGCTTTTAAACATAGTTGAACCCCTTATTAAAAAGCAGGGACGTGATCCCTCAATTTTTGTGGAACAACCTTCCCTGGGATGTTAGATCTAAAAACTCACTTTTTCTCTGCAGCTTTTAGTTAGAACTGGGTAAGGAGCGATGTTTATTGTTGTTTTTAATGCTTTTATTGTTTTAGGTCCTGTGGTTATGTTTTATTGCTTTGTCCTGCTTTTGCTTTTTTTTTTTTATGTTCTAAATGTTTTATGCTTACTTGCATTTGTTCTTAGCTGTCCATTTTATGTACACTGTAACAAGGATAATGTGAAATCTACAGTAACTAGCTGGCAGCTTTTAGCAAGTAAGTTGCTGTAGAACATTCTACAGTATGCTTACTGTAAATTTAATCACAGTACCTACAAAATACTGTAATTGTTATTACAGCAATAATCTGAATACTGTAATCATTGTTACTGTAGTAAGCACAGACTGTATTTGCAATCACAGTAATAAAGTGCTGTATATTTCATTACAGCACATATTAGGCTACTGCAATATGCATGACTGCATTATTTGTTGTAATAAGTAATTTATAATTTGTTATAAAATAAAAATTATAGCATACAATACAATGAAGATGCGTTTTTTGTCGCAAAACATTTCACTTATTTTTTTAAAGCAGTTTACAAAAAGTTTTACTTTGTAAAAAACACTATTTTCCCAAACAACCCTTTCTCTTCAAGTAAACCAATTTAAACACCAAGGCCTAGAATTATTTTGTAACACCTCAATGATTATACAGATAATTGAAAAAAAATACTGTTTTGTACTGTTTACATTTCCCTTTTCAGACATTGGTTTGTATGTGCAGTCACTGTATCCTGTAAAGTTAATTTTGATAATATAATACAATTAACAATAAAACACACAAAAGCATCACCATATAGACAACTATCACATATTTCAGGTTTTGTTTTTTGTTTGTTTGTTTTTTACAAATACAAAAATTCCAAGTAAGTAAAATGTTCAGTTAAAAGAAGAATTGTAGAAAAATGCATTTGTACGAAGACATTTCAATATTCAACCAATAAACTGTTCAAGACTGACTTTACTGGTCCCAATGACATATGTGGTTCCTGCGCTGTTTCTTCCTATACTGAATATGTCTTCTAGGGCTGGAATCTTCTTCCCTGAAGTGGAAGGACAAAGAGGCATTAGTTACTAATGTAGAGTAGAAATGCAAAGGCAGCATTAATCCACACTATTGGCTCATTTGGAGATCCCACATTGAAACCTAAAGTTTGCGCGGTTTCTGTGCACTTTAACATGCTTAATATAACTGAGGATTGTCCCTGCAAAGAAATAACATTCTTTGCATTTGAAAGACATACTGATTACAGTATATAGTTGAACTGACTGTTTGGCTGGTGTTTGCTACAGATTCATATCCTGAAAAAAAAGTATGTGACAGACTTAAACATGTAAAGCCAAAATCAATAATGTGTCAAAATGTATTCACTAGTTGGAAATGACACTCCTGTGTCCTCAGGTTAGATGATCAAAGTCCAAAAATGTCTTTACCTGCGTCTTACCTGTTGCAGTGTCCTGTGTCGCCTAGGTTGGTTACCGTTGACAATACCAACGGTCGCTAGCGAAGAAGAAAACAATTGTCAAGCTAATTAGCCGTAGCTAGCTAACAGACCAAGAAGCAACACTACAGGCATAAGCGCACACAATTGCAAATAAACATCTATCATGTGATGCTTCCCCTGAACCAGACTTACGAGACCAGATAGCACATAATAGTGTATAATTATTTTGGAGCTCAGAAGATATGCGGCGTCTTACCTGTTGCAGTGTCCTGTGTCGCCTAGGTCGGTTACCGTTGACAATACCAAAGGTCGCTAGCAAAGGAGAAGACGAATGTCAAGCTAATTAGCTGTAGCTAGCTAACAGACCGACAAGCAATACTTGAAAAAATTAACATTAAGCTAAATTAGTGCTAGGTTAAGCTAATACACGTACTGTTGCAAAAATATAATAATGAGTTGATTTACCTTTCTGAAGTCAAAGGACGAGGAAAGTGTTGAATCTTCTTTCATGAAAATAATGCAAAGCTGGCCATCAGCACTTCATTTCTTAATATTGAGGATGTAAAAATTAAAAACGCTGGGTCGTCCTCTGGCTTCATGAAATATATCCTAGAAATATGATTTCTGTGTTCCGAATAACTCAAAGATGAGAAATATGAAAATTCCCGCTCAAAATTACTGTATTATGATATACAGCAATATGGTTTTACTGTAAAACAACAGCCGCCTAGGAATTTTAACCATGATGCTTTGCAAATCTACAGCAACATGCTGTATACAGGTTTTACAGTTAGGATTTGTTCATTATACAGTAATAATGCTGTGAAAACTACAGACATTTGTTACAGTGTACAGATGACCTTGTACAGCACCTCGGTCAACTGGTTGTTTAAAGGTGCTCTATAACATGAACTTGATGAGTAACTAGAAACCTTTATAACCTCACTCCCTGTTCTTGTGCTTTTTTTCTTAAGTTCCTGGCAAACATCACATGCCGCCTTGGTTTTGTTGTGTTTTCTATTGAGATCTATTGAGCATGTGCGCTGCCTCACTTCCCCAGCCAAGCCACTTAAAGAGTTGATTTTCTCTGTTTCAGATCAAATTTGGTCCCACTCAGAGTAAAATTTACTCTATGGGCAGTGTTAATTCTGTCTACGGTGGGGCAAAAAAAATGATTTTGGTACACTTCAACTGTGAGAGATGAGGAAATCATATTGTATGATTTTTAAAGAATGTATTTGTATATGGTGCAGAAAATATGTAAAGCAAAACTGCTAATGTGATGGTAGTACGTGATACAGAACCAATTTTTAAAATAGTGTTTAACTGAGCTGATTCCAATATATGAAAAATTTCGTGAATATCTGAGCAATCTCTGAAGCATGCCAATGTGCGTTATCCATGTAATTATTTAGCTTAAAATGTATTTGTGGCATGTCAGTTGTAATGTCTGTCAGTTGTTAAGTTAGACATGTCTAGTTTAATATGTCTTCATTAAATTTCAAAAGGGGTGATTTTAATGTATAGATTTGGCAACCTTGCTGGTTTCGAAGGAAGCACGGCGCTGACGTCATAGCAAGATGGCGGAACGCACAGTGACGTCCGAAAGGGTATGTACTGTACGTGCGTACGTGTGAAGCAAAAAAAAAATGTCATTGCCGACGTAAAAAAAAACTTTTCTAGTTGTGTCATATGTTTTCATCCTATGCGGTCCATTCTTGCTCTACCTGTACAAATACACATCCACTGTACCAAGTTTTTGTATTGAAACGCGTTTAACTGGGACTCTTTAACTGCGAGTTCCGTAGAAAGCATGAATTCCTCTTACCAGTCAGCTGTAAATGTGAATAAACACAATGGCCAAACTATAACCCAAAATGTCTTCCTGTCTCATCTGTTAACCAACAGTCAACCAGAATTGAACCTGACCCAGAATTCTCACTGACACAGAAATAATATGTGTGTGTGTGTGTGTATATGTATATGTATGTGTGTGTGTGTGAGAGAGAGATATATATACACACAAATACACACAATGTGTATAATAACAATGTTATGGCTCTGCGAAGTGTCTGAACGTGATTACGTTATGGATGTAGAGTGTATTATTTGTGCGTTTTATTTGACGGGACTGCGAGAATGTGAATATGTTTCTTGACAGATTGTTTCCCCGTTTTGCTTTCAGGTGCAAATCAATTGTTTCAACACTGAAGAAGCCTGACAAGCATATAAAACAGCCAAATCTTGTTCTGACAAAGACTAACGGCAAGATGTTTCTGTCCAGAGTTGCGCACGCTTGTCCCCGTTTGGGACAAGGGGCTCTCTTTGCAGTGCAGCACTGGTTTCGCGGCCAGACTAGATTATTAGATGGTTCCCCGTTTAACATCCCCAGTGCTGCTCTTTTCTCCCGACTGCAGCATTCACAGGGACCTTCCTTTCGCCTGGAAACATCAATGGCGGACACCATGATGGACATAGGCACCCGTCGTATCTTTGGGGAAGAGCACGATCTGTTTCGAGAAAACGTCCGCCGCTTCTTCAAGGAGGAGGTGGTGCCATACCACGCCCAGTGGGAGAAAGACGGGCAGGTTAGCAGGGAGGTTTGGGAGAAAGCTGGAACTAACGGCCTGCTGGGCATTAATACGCCTGCAGAATATGGAGGTGTCGGGGGGGATCTGCTGTCTTCGGTGGTTACGTGGGAGGAGCAGATGTACGCTAACTGTACAGGGCCCGGATTTAGCCTCCACTCGGACATTGTAATGCCGTACATCACACATTATGGCAGCGAAGCTCAGATAAAGCGCTACATCCCCGACATGGTTGCGGGGAAGTGCATCGGGGCCATCGCCATGACCGAGCCCGGGGCAGGCAGCGACCTCCAGGGCATTAAGACAAATGCCAAGAAAGATGGCAGCGATTGGGTGCTCAATGGCAGCAAAGTTTTCATCACCAATGGGTTTATGAGTGACCTGGTGATAGTGGTCGCCAAGACCGACTTGGAAGCGCGCTCCGCAGCGCATGGCATCAGCCTCTTCCTGGTGGAGAACGGCACAAAGGGATTCCAGAAGGGCCGGAAGCTTGAGAAGATCGGCCTGAAGGCGCAGGACACCGCAGAGTTGTTTTTCGAGGATGTGCGTCTGCCGGCCGACGCCCTGCTCGGCAAGATCAACAAGGGCTTCTACTACCTCATGAACGAGCTGCCCCAGGAGCGCCTGCTGATCGCTGATATGGCTGTCGCCAGCTGCGAGTTCATGTTTGAAGAATCAAGGAGATACGTAATGCAGAGGAGGGCTTTCGGCAAAACCGTGGCTGACCTGCAGACGGTGCAGCATCGACTGGCAGAGCTGAAGACCCAAATCTGTGTGACCCGGGCCTTTGTGGACAGCTGCCTGCAACTTCACTCCATCAAACAGCTGGATAGTGCAACTGCATCCATGGCCAAGTACTGGGCGTCGGAGCTGCAGAATAAAGTGGCCACAGAATGTCTACAGTTACATGGTGGATGGGGCTACATGTGGGAGTTTCCCATTGCAAAGTAAGTGGTTTTGTTCAACCCTTTTTTCCCACACAAATGTGTGGTTATCACTATTGTTACTATTGCAGAATGCAATATAGATGCATTGTTTATGCAAATGAATTACAATTTGTTAATTTTCTGCTGATTCTTCTGTTCCAGGGCATTTGTCGACTCGCGTGTCCAGCCCATCTATGGAGGGACAAATGAAATAATGAAGGAGTTGATTGCTCGCACCATCCTGAGAAAGTGAAGATCTGCAAACGTTCCAGGCAAAGATAGATAATGAGTGCCATTGTCACAGACACAGAGTCTGAGTCAAATATCAAATCCTACAGTTCATTGATTAGAAATAGTCCTAAATAGCCATATCTGGGTTAAATATTTTATGTAATGAATCGTAGACAGTCTCAGATGTTTAATCAAAGTGAGATTTCATATTGGTCCATCAGCCTCTGTAAAATGTAATAACACCTTCAAGTGCCATAACAAAGCCTTATTGCCACTATTCAGGTTTTTATTACAACATTATTAGCAGAGGTGTCAAAAGTATTCACATAGATACTAAGGTTTAATCAGACTTTTGCAAAAGTAGAAGTATCAATTCAAGCTTTTAATTAAATAAAAGTATAAAAGTACTGGATTTAAAACTACTTAAAGTATAAAAGTAAAAGTAATGTAAGGGGGTAAAATGCCATTAAAGACGAAAGGTTTTTTTTCCCTTTTTTTTTTTGAAGGGTTATATCATGAGTATAATGATTTATTATAATGTAAAATCTGTTTTAGTCACGCATGTCCATTTTAGTACAATGCAAATATATTAAAGAACCTTATATGTGTACTACTCATCATTAACATGTATTTCATGGAGTGGAAGATACAATACTTAAAGGCATCTAGTCATTATCAGTCAATATTATAAGTCAAACTTCAGAGGCATGTTAGCAACAACCTTTATTGGGATTTAATCAAAGCTTAGCTGCAGGAATCGGTCATTTGTATGTAACAAAATTATTGTACACAGGTCAGGTTTGAATTGTTTACAGATATTATAAATGCCCAAATGAACAATTAATGATTAATCTAAAACTCCTGATATGGTATGCTCACTTTTATAGCTAAATGGCACACAAACAAATTTGATGAAAAAAAAAAAAAGGATCTACATCAGTCAAGCACAGGTTATGTAACAGCAATAAGCTTGGTTCAGCCTCAAAAGCATCTGGTTCTCAAAGTTCTTTGAGCCAATGCATGCCCTTCTTGGCCTGAAGATCAGCACTGCAACACTAAACAGTCTTTCACAGGCTGCTGAGGCCGGGAGTGCTGTATTAAGCTTAAGTGATAGCTGGCACACAGCTGGGAAGGACTTCAGCACCTCTACTGTGTCTCCTGGGCACCCCAGGTACGCGTCTAACTGCTGGGTAGTTTCAAGCGGGCCGGCCTTCTTCAAGGAGGAAAAAAATGTCCTCTTCCTCAGATGACTGGGAGCCCTCACTGATGTGCTTCTCGACATCAGTGGCACCTTGGCTGTTTGGAATTCAAACTAGCAACCTGCCGATTAAGGTTTGCTTCTTTACCCTGAATTTTTCCTTTTCCTTATACTAAGAATAAGTGAAGTGAGACATTTACCAAGTTTGAGGACATTTTCGTCCCTTGTCCAGCAGGTCTTAAAGTTGGGAACTAGAATAGCTGTGGCTATCAGCTCTGGATCTACAAGCATCTCTCCGAAGCGTTTTTCAAGGCCTGAAACAAGTGCAGCAATGAAAGGCTCACAGAACTTGGAGGTGACGTGAAGTTGCTGGAGCTTGGTCCTGACTAGAGTTATGGTGGGCACCAACCATCCTATCTGTACACTGGTTTCTCCTTGAGGAACATCAAGTGCCTTTGCAACTGGGCTCGTTTTCACATATTCGGCAAGAAATGAAATTTCCACTGGAGTAAACCTGAAAAACAACATGGAACATTAAGACTACTTAATGTAGAACCTTCAACTGATGCAATGAATCACATCCATAGTAAATATGTTTGCTGCAAATCCTGTCATAGTGCATACTTCTACAGCATTTGAGGTATAAAACTGACAATTTATTGATAATGACATCACTAACTGAAAGGCAGAAAACAAACTGTTACTTCGGTATATCTAGTTCACTGCAGACATCTGCAAGGGCTGCTTCACCTTTTTCTCTTGTTATTCGCACTATTCTTTCTACGGCTGAGGAACGAATTCCACCTTGTAACAACAGGCCTTACGAGTTGGAGTTTGCAGTGGTCTTCTATTACTTCAGATGCACTAGTTGGTCTTCAACTTCCACAGGCTAAAGCATTTGGCGAATGTGGAACTTGACAAGCGCTTGTATGGTGGGGTTGACCTCTGCTTTTGAAGCATCGACTGTGGACACTAAATTGAGGAGGTGGCAGGCAAAGCAATGCTGGTGTTCCAAGTAGTCAACTTTGTCCAAAAGGGCTCCAGTATCAACAAATTCAACACCCTCAACGCTTTCCTCTTTATCATCATAGTCATCATTTTGGCCACCATCATTCTCTTCTCCATCACCCTCTCCCACAGGTTCAGGATTGTTGATCTCGTCAATCTGTCCATGAACTCTGAAGGCTTTCAGGAAGTTCGATCCACGGTCAGTTGTAGTGCGAATGATCTTCTCTCTGATATTGAGTTCTGTGTGAATGTCATTTAAGGTGCACGCCGGGGCAGAAAGGGTATGTGTCCCTTTTAGTCGCCGGCATGCCAGGGCAGCACAAGATCTCTGCTGGTCTGGGGGTTAAACCGGTGCGCAGTGCCACCAGTGAAACTGCGACGGTGCCGTCCAGCAGTCTGTTGTAGTTGCTATGAACTCGGTCTCACTAAGGGCAGCTTTCACTTTTATACTCATTTCAACAGAGGCCTTTGTCATGACGTTAGTATTTTGCTTGAAGATGTTGCACAAGAACAACGAAGCCCTGTTGCTGAACAATGTTTGGTGGGTGCAAGCCTTGGACAATGAATTTGAGGACTGCTGTATCCACACTTGCCTGGGACAAACTTCGAGATCCCCACAGCTTGATTTGTTTCATGGGTGCGGTTAATTCAGTGGATGACTTCCTTTTGAGGGCTGCTGAAGTAAGGTGTGTTTTCCTCTGTAGACGAGTGGGGTGTTTCTTCTGTGGAGAAAATTAATGCACAGATTGAGATTCATATTATTTCTCTCAAACCACAAGCTCATACTACCTAGGACTTGTGCTGTGTTAAATGTCAAGCTTGAAGTTCCAGAATGAACGTCCGACTACAAATTAGGGAGCAGTTTTACTCGTCTCTGCAATTATATTGCCTAGCCTTAGAGCGTGTTTAAACCAACCAGCTGTAGAGCTCAAACCTTTTTTGACTATAGCATTGCAGAATTAGCTTATATATCACACAAACAACTGTAAAATTAGCCAAGAAAAAAAAGTGAAAAATAATATAAGCTCAGATAACATTTGGCTAAGAATTTCAACGGTATGTCATAGCCTACTGCTAGCAAGCAAACCATGGCATGTCTTTGCATGTACACAATCACAGCAAACATTGCTACATCACTACATTACTACAATATTGTGTCAGTGAGCGACTGATAATAAGAAACTTTCACCTTTTCAGCTGTGCTGCTGTGTATCACATGTGACATATCACTTCACTTTACTTTAGCTCGTGGTACTTCGGTGCGCACAGCTTGCAGTGCATTCGGAAGGAGTTGTTTTTGTGTCCAAAAAAAAAATAAAAATTTTTAATTGTTGAAGGTACGGCCAGGGATGTGAAAGAGTTGGCTGGGCTGAGACATTTCGGGAGATGGGAGTTGGGAGTCCCGCCACGTAATTTGCGTCATGTGCAGGTGCGTTAGAAAGACCAATAGGGTGTTGGAATGGTGTATGTTTATACTTCTCATCCAACCACCATGAAATTCTCTCAATTCTGATGGCATGATTTAACTAGGCATTAAAAAAAAAAAGAGTAAGGTGTAGAAAGTACAGATAAGGATCACCGGTGCCCCCCTGCCCTCCATCCAGGACCTGTACCTCTCAAGATCCAGGAAAAGGGCAGGGAAAATCATCTCAGACCCCTCACACCCTGGACACAGGCTCTTTGACCTGCTGCCCTCTGGCCAGCCGACACAGGAACAGTTTCTTCCCCCTCGCCATCTCCCTCCTAAACAGCTGATACTGTAAATCTCCTCCATCATTGCACACTGCACTTTATGTTCACTTGTATATAAGATTTAGTTTGTTTTTTGCCTATTTATTCATAAAAGTAGATATAGTTATTTATTTATAAATCACAAACAATCCACAACTTGGACAATAACACCACACCCTTGCACATTGTTGTTGACGTTGTTGATTGTTGTTGCTGTTGTTGTTTTTTTCCTACATTGTACTTGAGAGACACCATCTACCGGAATCAATTTCCTTGTATGTGCTTGCACTTACTTGGCCAATAAATACGATTCTGATTCTGATTCTGATTCTGAAAATGTAAGGAGTAGAAGTAAAAAGTCATCTGAAAAATAATTACTCCAGTAAAGTATAGATAACCAAAATTTCTACTTAAGTGAGGTAACAAAGTATTTATACTTCATTACTTGACACCTCTGATTATTACATATACACGTATTTTTTTTTATTTTCTCATTCCAATGGCAAGTAGTCCAATGTGCTAATAGTCAGGTGACCAGCTCAAATCTTGATGGGATTTTCCAAAAATAATTATCCAAGTTAACAAATGTTAAAGTGAACCAATGACATTTACATTTAGAGCATTTATCAGACGCCCTTATCCAGAGCGACTTACAATCAGTTGTGACAGGGACACTCAGGGTTAAGTGTCTTGCTCAGGGACACAATGGTAGTAAGTCTTCTGGTTCATAGGCGAGTGTGTACAGTGACATTAAAGAATACAGTGACATTAAAGAAGTACAGTACTTTTAGAATACATCTGCTGTAAAAGAAAAAACTAGTGTTGATATTAATAGTGGTGATAATGATCGGCTGTCATGATCCGGTCCGGAAGGGGTTACTTTTAAATCTTTGCTGTCATAAACCACTACTTTTAACAAGTATTTTGACCGACACTTATCCTTGGTTACAGCAATACAACTATTGTGATACAACATTTCTTCACAGAAGATTAGAACCGGCTCTGTTAAACTGTCCAGATATTCTTTAAGGTTCTTTAAGAATGTGTTGAAGAATGTGATGTTAAGATAAATATTTAAGTATTTAATAATGAGAGAAAATATTTTTAAAAATTGAAATGTTTTATAATACTGCAAAAGTACTTACCAGGATGAGTCATAATTTCCTGGAAAGCATGAAACTTGGGCTGGGACAGAATACAGTTTATCATTATCAAACAAATGGTTTGGTTCAAAAGATGCATATACATCAAAACGCATTGCCCTTGAGATAGGTCGTTGAACCACCCAAGGTACCCCAAGATGAACCCAAGATGTAACATAACATGTTACCATTAACACAACCAAAAAAGCTGATTACAGCAGAAAAAAAACAACGTTTGGGACAAGGGGCTCTCTTTGCAGTGCAGCACTGGTTTCGCGGCCAGACTAGATTATTAAATGGTTCCCCGTTTAGCATCCCCAGTGCTGCTCTTTTCTCCCGACTGCAGCATTCACAGGGACCTTCCTTTCGCCTGGAAACATCAATGGCGGACACCATGATGGACATAGGCACCCGTCGTATCTTTGGGGAAGAGCACGATCTGTTTCGAGAAAACGTCCGCCGCTTCTTCAAGGAGGAGGTGGTGCCATACCACGCCCAGTGGGAGAAAGACGGGCAGGTTAGCAGGGAGGTTTGGGAGAAAGCTGGAACTAACGGCCTGCTGGGAATTAATACGCCTTCATAATATGGAGGTGTCGGGGGGGATCTGCTGTCTTCGGTGGTTATGTTGGAGGAGCAGATGTACGCTAACTGTACAGGGCCCGGATTTAGCCTCCACTCGGACATTGTAATGCCGTACATCACACATTATGGCAGCGAAGCTCAGATAAAGCGCTACATCCCCGACATGGTTGCGGGGAAGTGCATCGGGGCCATCGCCATGACCGAGCCCGGGGCAGGCAGCGACCTCCAGGGCATTAAGACAAATGCCAAGAAAGATGGCAGCGATTGGGTGCTCAATGGCAGCAAAGTTTTCATCACCAATGGGTTTATGAGTGACCTGGTGATAGTGGTCGCCAAGACCGACTTGGAAGCGCGCTCCGCAGCGCATGGCATCAGCCTCTTCCTGGTGGAGAACGGCACAAAGGGATTCCAGAAGGGCCGGAAGCTTGAGAAGATCGGCCTGAAGGCGCAGGACACCGCAGAGTTGTTTTTCGAGGACGTGCGTCTGCCGGCCGACGCCCTGCTCGGTGAGGTCAACAAGGGCTTCTACTACCTCATGAACGAGCTGCCCCAGGAGCGCCTGCTGATCGCTGATATGGCTGTCGCCAGCTGCGAGTTCATGTTTGAAGAATCAAGGAGATACGTAATGCAGAGGAGGGCTTTCGGCAAAACCGTGGCTGACCTGCAGACGGTGCAGCATCGACTGGCAGAGCTGAAGACCCAAATCTGTGTGACCCGGGCCTTTGTGGACAGCTGCCTGCAGCTTCACTCCATCAAACAGCTGGATAGTGCAACTGCATCCATGGCCAAGTACTGGGCGTCGGAGCTGCAGAATAAAGTGGCCACAGAATGTCTACAGTTACATGGTGGATGGGGCTACATGTGGGAGTTTCCCATTGCAAAGTAAGTGGTTTTGTTCAACTCTTTTTTCCCACACAAATGTGTGGTTATCACTATTGTTACTATTGCAGAATGCAATATAGATGCATTGTTTATGCAAATGAATTACAATTTGTTAATTTTATGCTGATTCTTCTGTTCCAGGGCATTTGTCGACTCGCGTGTCCAGCCCATCTATGGAGGGACAAATGAAATAATGAAGGAGTTGATTGCTCGCACCATCGTGAAAAAGTGAAGCTCGCCAAACGTTCCAGGCAAAGATAGATATTGAGTGCCATTGTCACAGACACAGATTAGGCAGAATTTCTGGGAATAGTCTGGGGAAAAATCTAGATAAATGGATGGTATTGCTCCAGTGTACCTGTTTGAGTCAAATATAAAATCCTACAGTTTATCAATTAGAAAATAGCCATATCTGGGTTAAATAGTTTATGTAATGAAATTGCAGACAGTCTCAGATGTTTAATCAAAGTGAGATTTCATATTGGTCCATCAGCCTCTGTAAAATGTAATAACACCCTCAAGTGCCATATCAAAGCCTTATTGCCACTATTCATGTTTTTATTACAACATTATTACATATACTCGTGATTTTTTTTTATTTCTCATTCCAATGGCAAGTAGTCCAATGTGCTAATAGTCAGGTGACCCGCTCAAATCTTGATGGGATTTACAAAAAATTGTGCCTATTAATTATCCAAGTTAACAAGTGTTAAAGTGAACTGGAGATATTTACATTTACAGCATTTATCAGACGCCCTTATCCAGAGCGACTTACAATAAGTAGTTACAGGGACAGTCCCCCCCTGGAGCAACTTGGGGATAAGTGTCTTGCTCAGGGACACAGAGGTAGTAAGTGGGATTTGAACCTGGGTCTTCTTGTTCATAGGCGAGTGTGTTACCCACTAGGCTACTACCATCCTGGTTCATGACAGTATGACCGTCCATAACTATGATAACACGGTTTTATTTAATAGCACAATATACTGTGAACATTTTCAATAATATTTTGTCCTACAGTGTCATGTTTGTGAATATGTGCCACTCAAGAAATCAAATCTTGTTTGTCCTAATCAATAAAATATTTGCTTCTGGCTCTCTTCTCGGTCCTCTTAAGCTTGCATGTGAGTTCAACAAATTAATTACAGGGTGCAGAAAATAATTACATATGCAGTTCCTGTAAGCAGGATTAAATCACGAGTATAAATTAAATCTAAAAAATTAATTTAAAACACTAATAGGGTTCTATATTCTATAGATTGCTGGTTTTTGTTTCAGGGTGCTATGAGTGTGAAGTTTAGAACTGACAGGAACACCCAGACAGTGAAGCTAAATGTTTAATGTGTGACTTATTAAGAATGATTTTGAAATATACTATATTGCAGCTACATATAAACATATATTGCCCTTTTTAACTAATGTGACTTCTGAACAAGAGATTGAATATTTTACGGTGCCCCTTTTCACTTCTTGTGATCATTTTCACTTTCTTATGTACCTTTGAACCATACTTGTATACAATATCCTGTTTCTGTTAAAAGCAGAATCATTTACCAGACATGTGAATGCAGTCAGCTTGCCAAAAGCTCTATTTACGACTCTTCCAGCAGATAGAGCTGATAATGACAGTGACTCACAGCCAGTAGAATTTTGTCATTGGGCCAATTGGTCTCATTGGTGCACACAACAATGATTTCAGTTGTTGAATGGGAACCATTAGACAAACAATTTTATGTCATTTTCAGCCAGAATCTTCAGCTGTTAAAGAGATTTTTATTAATTCAGAACAAAATAACCTTCATGATTAAACCTTGTGTAACAGAGGTTGACGTTGTACGTGTAGTTGCACCTTGCTGCCGTTAGATGGCAGCAACAGCAGCTGTTCAAATGTAGTGAGAACCAGGGTTTCCCCATCATCTGCGGAAGAGGAAAGTACATTTTTAGATGTTATAATATAAAACATATTTTTTGAATAAATATATAAATGTGTGTGTGTGTGTGTTGCATTTGTGTATTGGGGTACCAGCAAAGAATGGAAAAAAGGACCGATAAGACGTTGGGGGAGCAAATACTTTTAATTAACATTTTTTTCTTCTAAGTAAAATGTGATACATGCAAACAGATTTAAACCACTGCAGTACTTCTCGTGCATGTCAATTTTGCCCATGTCCTCGTGATAAATATTACAACACAAAACAGACAAAAAAAGCAGCAGCATCAAATGTACAAATGACACCAGCTACAAAGCCACCAGCAAAAGGGGTGAGAAAATGATGAAAAAAAAAAAAAACAGCAGCAAGACAAACAAGAGCTGCAAACGAAACAAAACCCGAGAAACGCTGCACATGTGACGAATGGCAGCCTGCGCTGGCCGGCAGCTAATGGCTGTCGATGATTAATACAGGCAGAAATAATTGCATTTCATTAAGATTGATGAGACTCCATTTAACATCCCTTCTCTCTTCTCTCTCTCTTCCTGCTCCTTCTCTCTCTCTCTCTGCAGGCCCTACAGCCCCCAATCGGCTGCCACTCCAGGAACATCGCTATAGCAACGGGAGGCACTGATGGACTATCTGTTTGTCAGGCGGCCAATCACAGTGAGTGTTACTGTCAGATGGGCTGAAGACACATTCATTGCCTGGACCTCGATGATGGGCGGAGTCAGTGTGGTATATCTGTATACAGTCATGTGTTGACGTGGGTTATGGGAACATGAAAAATACCAACATAATGTAATACAATTACACAAGACAGCAAAAAAGGAACCCTCTGTGTATGTGTGTGTGTTGCTTCTTTAGTTTGTGGGTGTATAACATTTACATTTATTAGATTCATCATCACAGGCTACCACTGAAAGTGTATCAATTCTGTGTAAGTGTTGCTCTGATAGCCACTGTCAAGGTGTAACTGACACACACACACACACACACACACACACACATATATATATATATATATTTTTTTTTTTTTTCTTTTTTTAACCGTGTCAGTCCAAAGAAGACCAAGAGACCTAATCCTGTTTACATCACTGACCCTGTTGTAAGTGTGTGTGTGTGTTTGTGTGTCATAATGCGTTCCTAAAAACTACTGCCTTGCTGCAAGTCAAAAGCTTTATCGCAGATTAGGTTGTAAGGGACGGTTACGGTTTGGTGATGGGGGGAAAGAAAGAATCCTTTGGAATCAGTGCTCCATTTAAAGAGGGGAAAAAGTAACATGGGCAAGGTTATTACAAAAAAAGGAGTATACAGTAAAGCAAGATGGTGTCTGCGTGACCGGAGGGGCTGCAGGGAGATAAATGGTTGACCCGGACTGTGTCAGGTTAGGATTGATGCCACTATCAGGCCCCGGCGTTTTTCCCAATGATTTTTCCCAGCGCTCTGATAGAGTATGTTATCTAGTTACTGGCATGAGGGCCCTGCCCTGGAGGCGAAAGGAAGGTCAATCTCGGAGGACAATCTTTGTTGGACTAAATGAGAAAAAAAAGAGCTGGCGCTTTAAAAAGAAATAAATAAATAAAAGAGAATGGAAAGGCATCTGCTAGGTCTATGGGATAAGATAAGCTAAATTACTTCTCTTTAGTAGGATAGGCCCCAGGCTAAGTTGACAAATCTGGGGGGAAGGCGAGCGCAGAGGAGGGTGGCCTCTCCAAGTTGAGCGCTTTTGAAGATTGGTACCTGGAACCTGGTGGAAAAAAAGGGGTCTCTGTGGAGCAGCCAGGTTGAACCAAGGAGAAGCATTAACTGGAACTCTTCACAAATCCTTAGTGACAAAATAAATACAGTCCTGAACCAATCATAAGACCCGGGGGGGTGTGTTGCATTTCATGTTGGTGGATTGTTACCAGGTTGTAGGTAGGGACTCAAAATGCAAAAAGAAGGACCATAGACCTTTGAACATTGTTGCCAATCGCATTAAGACAGTAATTATTAATTTTCTAAAAGATGCTGAGGGTTCAGGTCTTCACTGATGCTGACCAATGACCATAAGTTGGCAGCTGCCTGCAAAAGAGGGAATAAAGTTAAAACGTCTTCAGGTAACACTTCTGCTCCCATGCCTCAAACTTGCACTTTGCAATGGAGCTCCAAACATGGGACATTCAAAAGTGGAAGAAAGCCAAGAAAAAAATTGAACCTGGGTGGTCATGATGGTTTCCAACATTACAGGCGGATCATGATTCGGGGGTCATGATTGTGCTGGTGCGTCAAACAGTGGCTGAATATGTACAGATGTTGGAGTGGCCTTCTTTCTTTACTCAGGGCCATAATTTGTGTGATAATAACTGGGTCTTTCAACCGACCGGCACCAGTTGGCCTGACGGACAACTCCTTCCAGGAGAATAATGTCACTCTTTTGGACCTTCTTGCATGTTGAAAAATGAATGAATGTCAAGGGCAGTTTACAAAAATGGATGATCAATAGGAACAGTGGGGCTAGTCATTTTTTTCCACTCTCTGTTTTTGTCTCTTGCTCCGGTTTGAACCTCTTCTTACTACCAGGTTAATCAATAGTGCAAAATGTGAATTTTGCTCTCAGTCTTAAGTTTTTCACGTTTGTCATCAAATGTGCAAAGCGTGATGAAATAACAGTAAACGCACAAGTTTGTCATCAAACTTTATACATGTGCACACCAGCAGAGTTGGTGAGATGAATTCCAGATTTTAGTCCACATACTTGTGCATTTGAGTATTTAAGTAATGTGCAGGTCTTGGAGGACGATCGGGAGCTTTGCCAGAGACCTAAAAATGTATCTTATAGAAAGTTTTTGTTCAAGAGTGTATGTGGGGAAACAAGAACCAACAGAAATGATTTAAATGGGACAAGTGAATGTTTTTCTGACATCCTGAAGTGCAACACTGTGCGGTTTGTGGATCTTCAATGTCTTTAAAGGAAATCTTCTGTCCTGCTCCTCCACTCATCCACACCAGTTCAGATCAGCCTGACTCCTTCTGTCTCAACGCACCACTAGATGGCAGTGGTGTCCTTAAAAAGAGCAACATCCAAAACTTCTCAGGCGCCTGCTATGTTGTTCTGACAGAAATAGCTCTGAAGGTCGGGGCTTCGTAGCTTTGCTGGTATCTTCAGCCTGTCTGTGCATCTTGTGGTTCCTGTGCTTAGATGATCCGGTGGCATAAGAGGGGACACAGCTTGTTTTTTTTTCAATTCTTAGGTCCCCACACTGGCTCCTGAATTCCTGCCTGCTCCGCTCCGCTCCCATTCCTTCTCTCCGTCCTTCCCTCTGTGCGCCATCAGGCCTCAGCTTTGTTTTCTGTGACCCCTGCCTAGTAATCCTTCAGGATCCAACCAAACTTTATTAGTACCCCATGCTGCTCTGCAGACAGTCTAAGTCGTTTTGATTTGGACAGTGCCGAGGCGCATACGGCGGTGTCAACACTCTACTCCGGGAAGACATCATTTCCTCCACCAATACCGCGTCAAGCTAGTCTAGACAAACATTTAACAGAACCCTGATCCACATCCCAAACACTAGGCTACTTGATATGAGACTCATGTGTAACAGCTTTGCCAGTTGTTAAAGCTAATGTGACAGGAAATTAGGCCCTAATATATGACAGCGAATGCGTTTTATTTATCCGTGTTGTACCTTATTTTAATTCGCATTCTATTACAGGCCACCCAGAAATGAGAAGGCGAATCAGAATTATATTGTAGGTGAAGTATAAAAGAAAGAAATACCAATTAAAAGTGACCCAGTTTTTAAAAACACAAATTGTGGCTTTTGTCAGTGATATTATGACTTGAGATCAGTGTAGGTGTCTGACGATCTTGCAACCGCAGCAACCCGGACGCAAGTGAGTGTAGTACACACTTATTTATTATTATTTTATTACCAAAAATGAATCATATTTCAATTTATAACTCAAACGCTTAAAGACCAAACTATTGGGTCAAACAGAAAGTCTACGAGGCTCCTATATTGAGATTCCTTATACTCCAGCTCTGCCCATCATGCATTTTGTCTGTTTATCACTGAATGCTGAACTGATTGAATATCGATAGAATATTGATTAATTTCAAAGGGGTATGTATTTTTTCCATTTAAGTACTGAAAAATTATACAAAACATGACAAATCTCCCCATAATCCTTAAACATTCTGCTGCATCCCTGTTTATTCTTATACTGGACTGAAACACATATTTTCACATGGATCCATTATGTTTGAAACTTATTTTATTGATGGATTACTAGAGTGTAGTTAATGATCAAGCCCACATATTGACAATTTATTTTTTTATTTATTTTGAAGTCCAAGTTCCTGAATTGTACATTAAATCAGATTCTATTGGCAGTATTTTCAAACTGGTGCTAACCACAGAACTGGATTGGGGTTGGGCATGAGGTTTTTTGCTAGTGTGAAGTCAAATGCGTCCTCAGGGTTTACATAAAAAAAAATAGATATGTGACAGAAATAATTACACACCAACAAAATAAGGTAGCTTGTTTCTTTTCAAGAAACAGATAACTTCCAAGCAGTTTCTTCAATATTTTATCCATTAATGAAAATCCTGAGGATGCCTTTGACCTTTCACTCGTGAACCTGCCCCACGCTTATGGGTCACATGACTGCAATATGTGTCACATGACTGCATTAAAATTATGACAAGTTTCTACTTTGTGATACCAACAGGTTTGTGAGGGGGGTGAGACCACCATGGAATGCAGGCGAGGCTGCATGAATATGATGGAACTGTTTGATTTAAGATGATGTTAAGTGTGATGTGGCGCTAAAATATTTCTTTTGCCTTCTGCTGGAAAGACCGGAAGGGAGTCGGAGATGGATGGCTTGAATGAAAACCACTGACTGCCATGACCTTTAAACAGATTCTGTGCAAAGGCTCATGCACGGGGGCTTGTCCTTTTCCATCAGAGGCTTTATGGGGTTGGGGTAGGAGGCTGCTCTTTGAGTGGCGTTTGCAATGTCACTTCATTTTCCTGTCAGCGGCGGTCATTTTTCTGTGTTTCCTTCTCAGACAGGGCATCGGATTGGTTTTTTGGGGGGTCGACTCCCCTGTTGTGGCCATGTCAGGAGTTCAGAGGGACTGATGTTCACTAATAAACCTCTCAGCTCTGTAGTAAAATCCATTTGCTGGCAAAAGGACAGGCGGGACATTTAGGCTCGGCACGTGCAGTCCAGCGTTCGGATGTGTGGCAGCAGAGCAAGTGTGTATATGGGTGCACGGCAGTCTGGACATTGATAAATTTCCCCCCGCCAAACGATCGATAAACGTCCCGTTATGGTGGCCCGCTGATTCCCCACGGCAGGCCGTCATAATTACACTGTCACACACTGCACGCGGTTTCACTGACACACACACACTTAGCGACGGACAGCCATGACATGCACTCGCTTATGCGCGGGCGGCGTGATTGGCAGCTGGACAGGCTGAAGCCAAGGGCGACTGGCCTCTGCCTTGACCCCCCCCACTACACTTTTCGCTCACCCACACACACGGCCTGATGGGATATGCTACCGCAAGACTGGCTGAATTGACAGACTGACAGGAACACACAGGAACGGGTTGAACACACATGCTTTGACTGCGCAAAAGCAATGGGTTTCAGAAAACTTTCGCCCACCAGACTCACATTCACACACATAGACACACACACACACACACACACACACACAAACACACACACACACACACACTGTGGTTAAAAAAAAACAGGGAGAACACAAAGTTTGGAGAAAGAAGTGGAACATTTCCCTGCTGATTATTTAACGATGTGTGGTCGTGATAGCGGCTCAGAAATAACACAGGGCAGTGGGGGGATTGACTGCGGTGATTATTAGGGCTGAGTGGGAAAACTGGAAGTGAGCTATTTCTGCTGATTGGGAGGTCTCTTATCTCCAGTCACAACTCAGCCTGCTCAATTAAGATTGATTTGCAATACGAGAATTGCTTCCAGAATTTTCTCTCTCAGAGAAATGGATGATTTCTTTATGCTTATTAAACTAGATTGTGTTTGGTGTGATGCATGCTTGAAATTATGTGGTTTTTAATAAACAAATAGGCCTATGTTTCATACATGTTCTAATAAAAAATAGAAGAATTCAAAATAGTTGTCTGCACTGCGGGTAAAAAATAAATATGTAATTTGAAATTGATTTCTACCAATAGTATTTCAACTATAATACATGTTTCAAAGGTTTCTATGTGTTTTTGTCTGGATGGGATACATGGCAGAAGAAAAAGGAGGTAATCGCATGACTTGTAGGACAAGGGATATAGTAAAGAACCGAGAAAAATCGACACACATCACAGGACACGATACAGATATAATGATACAGATATAAGGATCGGGCAGGGACAGGGCAAAAACAGGATGCATATATACTCAAACACCAGGTGAACACAATCAGGTAATCGGATGGACACGCACTGTACATGAAAACTCGGAACACGGGTCCGGAGCGCCCCGGTCAGGAACATCAGGACCAGTAGTTTTATTAGAAATAATGGGGAGCATATTTTACCCTTTCTTTTCTGTTTCTTGACGTATTTTAATAAATAGTTCTTAGTAAACAGATAACCCAGCCACTGGGGATGCATGTGACAGTGTATTTCGTGGTGCGGGTCCAAAACCTGATAAATCTTTTGCCGCATCAATTGTGCGAACAACCATCTGCTGTGGCGACCTCTAACAGGAGAAGAAGAAGTTCTTAATGAACTGTTAATTTGTAGAATAGTAGAGGCCTAGTGGTCAACACATTTAGTTATGAACCATCTAACCCACACAGTGAACTGTGAACTGCACTCATGTTGGTTCTTCCTCTCCAAGATGCAGATAACCAGCCATCAGTTTTTATTGTTTTCATTGTTATTCTAATGCCTGTTCTTAGTGAACGTAAAATTAATAAATAAATGTTAAAAAGTTACATTAATTCATTGTCTGTAATGTTAGATCCCATAATGTTAGATCTTATCTACAAGCCATTAAATCAAAAATCCGTAATGTCCTATGAGAAATTTACAAAGGCTTTGTTTTTAAAGCAGATGTAGTCGGGCAGCATACAGACATCACACACACACATGCTAACACCCACAATAACCCCCTTATGCTACCATCTCATGATGACAAAAGTGCCCCCTGCCGACCACGGTCAAATGTCATCTTTCAGAAACGGCACCTGCAGTAAAAGCCACTGAACCTAAAACAGCACTGCATGTGAACCCCCAACCTCACCCCTAAACCCAGGTCTCAGACCCGCATTACTTGCAAAGCAATAATAACATTATCATTAACCTTCATTGTTGACTTTAAATATTGTCATAGGCTTTATGTGGCACCATTTGGATGAAATGTTGGGAGAATGTTGCTGTGCATGCAGACCTCAGAAATGACTTTTTCACTTATTTCTCAACTGATGGGCTTGTGCTTGATGTAAAATATTAAACGTTCTTTACAATCTTCAGTAAAATCCTGATCATATTAGAATTCTAATTATCAAAACATTCTAGCTGAAATTGATCAAAGGCAGAATATAAGCTCATGTCCACAGATTTGGAAATTCTCATCTAATGACTAGATCAGGCCTTGCCTAATATGAAAGATTGTAATGTTATGTTAGGTCATACTTAAAAGCAAATGTTCTGATATTATGTCTGATTCAGTTAGAGATGCTTACTTGCCCATTCGGATCTCCTGATGAGAGATTAATTATTATTGATTATTGATTAGTTTTCTGTTGGGTTGACTCCTTCATAGCTTGACAGCTGAACCTGGAGTGAAAAGGTCAGCTAGAATAGCCACGTCTTTACACACACACACACACACACACAGAGCCTGGCCCTGTGAGAGTCTTGCCTATGCAGGCAGCTGGACGACACCCCACTACGTCTCGGCAAGGGCCCCCGTCATGAAGAATAAAATTGCTCCGTGGACACAGGCAGCTGCCGCCGCTCCGGCCCCATTGTCACCATGAGCACCTCCCAGCATGCACCACACAACAGCCCCATTGTGCCGGCCAAAGTCAGAGATTTCACGCTTTGGCTGTTTGAGTTGCAGCTGTCTGACAACAGACACGTGTGTGAGTGTGTGTTTGTCTGGGTTTGTGTCGGTGTGAGTGTCTTTGTAAGTATGATTGACTCTCATTGACCAGAAGTTAATCAAATAGTTAATTCAATCTGAATTGAGACAGACTTCAGTATCATATTGAAATGCTAATTCACTGATACTAACTGATACATGATTTTCGACAAACTTCTTCAACACAATTCTATAAGTACAAGCCCAGGCTCTGCATGAAATCAAATAGTGTCCTCTCCCCAATTTGGCCACCAGGGACCTGCAGCACAGCACCTGTCGGCACAGTTTGGGCCATCATCCTCAACAACAATTCCACCATAACAGCCCAGCAATTCTGTGGAATTATAAACTGAGAACAACTTAATGAAGCCTGCCAGGCAAGCTCCCTTGGCCAGACAAACATTAGTGTAATGTGCCATAATAATAGAATAATAATTGAAGTTCTTCATAATTGAATGGGCTCAAGAGACAGGAGGCCTGTTGGGATCTTAGTCCTTAAGCTAATGGCAGCCGTCATCACTCATTGGCTGCCTCCTCATTCATGAAGTGGAGATCTCTCCTGTGGTTGGTGGGGGCGGGGGAGTTGGGCGTCTGGAAATTGGATGACTTTTGAAGGGTCCACATCAGATCCTTAGACAAAGATGCTATTGGTCTGAATGAGATGTTAGTTCCTCTCCCCTTACATTTTACGCCATTTATCAGACGCTCTTATCCAGAGCGACTTACAATCAGTAGTTACAGGGACAGTCCCCCCTGGAGCAACTTAGGGATAAGTGTCTTGCTCAGGGACACAATAAGTGGGATTTTAACCTGGGTCTTCTGGTTCATAGGCGAGTGTGTTACCTGCTAGACTACTACTACCACCCTTTGGTGAATTGGTCAACATCCTAAACATGTGAATGAGACTGAATTCAGGAACCACATGATCACATGAATTGTAGAAGCAAGATTATACGATCAAACTGTCTGATGTTTTGAACCAGCAATTATTTCATTACCAAAACACACACAGAAAATGCTTTAAAAATTATTATCTACAATTATTATTTGTATTATTTGTAGTTACTTGACACGATCTGTGTTAAGAAGCAGAATTTCTTTATAGAGATGGTGAAATTGTGACAGTGCTAACCCGGCTTCCGCAGCAGTAAATATTGTCAGTCCTGCCCCTTGATGAATTGTGCCCTGTGACTGATGGGAAAATTGTGGGAAACGCAAGGTTTTTATTGAAGAAATTTTGTTTCAGAAGGTTGAAAACAACTCTCCTGGTTTTACTCAGACCAACATCAAACACTTTGCTTAGATATTCTGAGCAATGCACACACATCTACAAACTGTCTGTGTCACACACACACACACACACACACACACACACACATTCTGAGGCCCGTGGGTCATTCGCTCATTAGCCACTCTCTGATGGAAAAGAATAAAGGAACAAATTGCCTGAACTTCTGAAGCCTCTTTAAACGTGTGAATTATTTAGAGAAAGATATGCACTGGCAAATTACAGGAACAAAAACAAAAAAAAGAGGCTTTTTCCACTATGAAGCAACTCCAACCATCGCCTTTCAGCGTTCAGAACACAAAGCCCGTCACTTCGGGCCTGTTCGCATCCCTGCTCCCTCCCGCTCTCTTCTCCTCTAATCGACGGTGTGAGCTGAATGCATTTGCGCTGTTTGCATATTACCTTTGTGAAGTTTTTCCTGTTAGTGCTGCGGTTTTTATTAAACTGGCCTGACGCAGAGTGAAACTCTGGAGAACTAAACTGACGAAAGGCTGCATCTGGAAATGTTTTTATCTGTATATGTTGAATATGCATGTATGTATAACTGTATGTGTATAGTTGAAAACGGAGGTACACATATGTGTAAAAGAATAAAAATAAGACAGCTCTGGACTACAAGAACTGCAGGATACACACACACACACACACACACACACACAGAAACACTGTCTGCAGACGAAAAGCTGTGGCGTGTCTCCTCTGCTTGAGCCGATGACACTTAAAATAACTTTAACCACTGCTCCGCACACACACAATTCACAGATAGGCACACACACTCACCCGCATAGGCATGGCCCTAAGCTAAAGCCCTGAGGCACTTTCTCTTAGTTAGCCAGCGGCGATAGCTGTGATACACTAACTGCAGTCTGTCAGAAAACAGAGTGCAAAACCACAGTTTAGAATCAGATTACACAGGGTTATCTCTTTTACACACACACACACACACACACACCAGGACAGACTGTACAGCATAACAGATTTCTAACAGCTAGAAATACATAAAATGCACACAAAATACAACAAAAAAATTATGTGCATGCACATAAGTGAAAAAGGCACAAAATTGCACAAAAAAAATCAATGTTGTACAAGCTGTAGCAACTTTTTTTCAAATGTTTTAACAGTTAGTCTTCAGTTGGACGTTTTATTATGCAGCGTGTGTTGAATGATTTGGCAGTATCTATTGTGTACAATAGGTACTGTAAATGACACATGTTCATCATTTTTATTCGAAGGATTGTGAAAAAAACACCGGAAACAGAATCTGTTTTGCTTTGCTTTTGTCGTCTGTGCAAAATCCAGTGGTTTCAATTGCGAAACTAAAATATGTTGACTGTTGCGAGCCACCTCAGCTCCTCCAAACCCAGACATGCTATCTGGTATCTGGTCGTCCACTCCCTGGGACATCTTGAGATGGAGACAGTGTGCCCGTGCCGGGTTTAATAAAAGATTGCTGTGGACTTAGATGACTCTTTGCTCTAATATTCCCTGCATCAATGCAATAAACTGGGTCTTTCTGCATAAAACCCGGTTCAAGTGCTTCATCCCAGAGCCAGTGCACAGTTGCACGGCCTTCTGATATTACACTTTAATCAAGGACACATTTCCTTCATTTATTTTGAGCAGCGTCCAAAGCTGCGCGGAGTAACGGAACAGCCGTTGTTTAGATTTGCCCTGAATTACGCTGTTTTCTTTTCATCCATTTGATTTTCTCCCCCCCCCAACTGCACTTTTCGTTGTACGTGTTTGACCGCTTTAAAACAAAAACGAGCAGAAAAAAAAAGCTGAATCGAAACACGTAGACGTGTCATATTTTCATGGTTCACTGTCTCCACAAGCCGTACTACCATATTCGTCCTGCCTTCCTACATACCGACATCCGTTACCATCCTGTCACACACACACACACACACACACACACACACACGGTCCAAAGTGTCTCGGACTGGGAGTCCGTGAGACGGACAGCCCTTGCTTTGTAACACGCACACACATTATCAGAACTGTTATGATGTTTGCTGTCAGCTCCATTTATTTATGCGGGGCCCGGGGCCCTACGGCAGAGCCTGGGAGAGCCGGGGCCAGGTCAGAGCTGTCTGTGTGAAAGGAACTGACACAGGAAATGGACACATATGGCACAGATTTATAGTGTCGGCCACTTCCCATTCAAATCTCATTAGGACGGAGCTCGGAACTTTCTCTTTCTCTCACTCGGCTTCTTTCTCCCTCTGCCTGGTTCCACTCAAATTACTGTCCAGGACAGAGCCCAGATATACAGTCAGATTAGCTGTGCCAGTTTTTGTATGGGTCCTCTGTGTTACAGCACAATGTCTAATGGCGTAGGACACTGCCTAAGGTGTTACCAGCTGTCGTACAAAACAGCTATTATAAATACTTTCTTTGTACCGCTAATACACATTTCAAATCCAACGGAATTACCCTATATAATCATTAATTTCAAAAAGAGAATCATATCATAGCAGCTTTTTTGTGACAACTCTGATGTATTAGTGTCACATAACTCATCGGGGGACCACTTGGGAAAGCAGGTGATTCCCACAACATAAAATGAGCACCGGACTCAAACCTAAACTTCACCCATTTAACCTACTCTGGGTTGCCACGGCAGCGCACTGCTCATAAAACATAAAAAGCACCAATTCGTATTTTAGATATGGCTGCCCAGTGTTTGTGGATTCAGTCCACGTCCACATGGAAACGTTGTTCTCTGTGACGGTAAAACCTTGCGTCCGCATGGTTTTAGGGGCCCCAGGACGGTTATTTTCTGAGGCGGGTTCCAGAATGAATTTCTCCGTGTAGGGACGCCCTGGGAAGGTGCAAGCAGGTGATTCTCACAACGTTACACCAGCACCGGTCGAAGATTCGGTGCTCAGCCACTGAGTTCACTTCAACACCAACTCAGCTCGACCCAGCTCAGCTATATGAAGTAAAGCCGCTTTCAGACTGAACGTGGCACGTGCTGCGCTCGTCTGCTCCGCCATGCATCCCTGACGTATCAGCCCGACCTCCAACCTGACCTATAACCCTGAACGTGCCATAAATACAACAATGGCGGATAACATGTTCATGCTGCATCGCCTGCAGAACCTCACAAGACAACTACAAGACGTCCTCTCTAATGAAAAGACAAGGCTGGCGACGGGTTCGGGCAGTTTAACACACAGCGAAAGACAACTGGACATGAAACAAGGCTCCATATGAAAGTGGAACAATGCAGCACAGCACACGGTGACACAACGAAATGTTTTTAACCATTTACCCTTGGTGAGCAGTGGGCGGCCATGACAGGTGCCCGGGGAGCAGCGAATACGGCACCTCGGCGAATACGGGGCCGCTTCTTTAAACTCTAGGCCACCACTGGCCCACATATATGAGGGACAGATTGTAAGAAACATGGCGATGGCGGTACAACATGTCCAAATGTTAGCAATTTGTTGATGTTATCGTCCTGTGGCAACCTCACTAGCTGGGCAAAAACTAAGACCATTTCTCAAAGTGGACAAAACAAAAACAGACTCAGATCATTGGGAGTTTGAACTCGGCAAACTCAGCTCTCACTCAGGGGTTCTATTGTATCAGTTACATCTAACGATGCGGGACAGTTTTCCTGGTGCTTTATTTTGTACAAAATGACGTGTTTCCCATATGACGCACTAGGTCCGGGAACACTGAATTGTGAAGAGCATGATAGATGCGTGGACAGTCTGTGTAATTTATCATAAACTGGAACCACGTCCAGGTCCACAACCCAAACCGGTGTGCGAGTCGTGCTTTCGCACCCACTCAGGATTCTGAAGGCCAAGACAATCCAGCTGTGGAGCAGACGCTAACAAGCCAGACTGAGTCTAAAGGGGATCGTCTGTCCCAATGCACCACAATACCAGTTCTTCACACTATGTACTGAATATATTCTGTAATGATTGACTACTTAAATCTACACATAAATGTGAACTTGTCCTGGCTGATGATGTTTGACAAAAATGAAAGAATGCACTTTGAGAAACAATTGGTGGGCAGTGGTGGCCTAGCGGTTAAGGAAGTGGCCCCGTAACCAGAAGGTTGCTGGTTCAAATCTCAATCTGCCAAGGGGCCACTGAGGTGCCACTGAGCAAATCACCGTCCCCACAACACTGCTCCCCGGGCGCCTGTCATGGCTGCCCACTGCTCACCAAGGGTTAAAAGCAGAGGACACATTTCATTGTGTCACGTTGTGCTGTGCTACAGTGTTTCACAATGACAGTCACTTCACTTTCACTTTCAAATCCTAGGCCTAGGAGTGAGATCATGCAGTAGTATGCCATGCTAAGTCCAAAGTTGCAATCATGCTAATAAGGAGTCACATGTTCAAACAAAAGGAAAGGAGAAAAGAACAAAGGACTTTCAGAAGCTAAGCCCTGGTGTTTCTAAAAGGGAAAAGGAAAGAGAGAAACTCCAGCTGACTTTGTTCTTAATTGGCGTTTGGGCCCGCAGCTGTATTTAACGATAATGGCGAGTTTTTTGAGTGGAGTTCCATTAAGTCATTAAAGGTCCATTTTCCACCCACTGCCAATCTACTGCACGCTGACCTGCCGGGTGCAACCGAGCACAGCCCAGAATGTTCCTGAAGGACGTAAGCGGCCTGCTTTCCCCCTGCTGTCCTCCCAGTTCCCTGTCTTCCGACGACGCCCTCGTATTCCCTCCTGATATCTAACAGAGCTAATGAGCCTCTGCCATGCTGGTCCTGATGGCTTGTGAGTAGCAACCGGGCCGTAGCTACGTTAGCAAGTGAGTGTGTGAGCGGCTCATTGCAGGGCTAATCCCCCCGCGCGGCCCAGGGGATGCCCAACCAACGGTTAGCGGAGCAGGAGGGAAAATGCTATTTAATGTTTTTTGGGTTTTTTTTTTGGTGTGCATATTGTGCTTGGTTATTTTCAGACAACTGAGGTGTAAAATTATAATTCTGTGTCCCAGTTGCTACTGTCATGACTGTTTGTTTAGGTTTGTTGACAGATATTGGAAGTTTTCTGCGCCTTCATTTTAACCTTGTCAAATCATTATTTCATGATGTCGATTAGATAAGGACATTAAACAATGAGGACGTGAATTAATGTTATGTTTTAACATAGTTTAGGAAAAATCTTTTCCCCCCCAAACATTGAAATAATATAAAGGTCTAACAAAAACTAGACCCTGTTATTGTCCCTCAGATACAAGCGGCTCAGATACAAGTGTAAATGGTTTAGGCAGCAGAAGGCCCAGGTGTGTGTTGTGTGTGTGCATTGTGTGTGTGTATTTTTTTTTTACGAAGGGCCTTGGGCCAAAGCTGCATTAGGAGGCTGTAAATAAGATAATGAGACACAATGACAAATCCCGCCGGTGCGCAATAAGGCACTGATGCGCGTGTTTAATATTGAAGTGGTGGTAACCAGGTTTGGACATCACCAGTGGGGCTGCCCATGTCACAACACTCGCAGGAATCTTAATACGGCTGCCGTCCTCAGCGGGACCCAATAAACCCGATGTGAGGCGGTGTATGTGTGTGTGCCTGTGTGACAGGGAGAACGGCGCCGATGCAACTCAAGACAATGCCAATCAATTAGGCACCTAATTCACCAGAGCTTTGATCTATTGCCACGGTGGCCATCTCAAGCAGGGGTAAAACAGACCATAATTCACCCCGAATGAGCTGGGGCGTCGTGCAGGCATTTAATTGGCTGTCCAGATGAAATGGAAATGAGGGAGACAGACGGGTGGGGATGAGCGGATGAGTGAATCTCCTGGCTGCGATTGACCTATGGGAGAAAGACGGTGCCCTTTTCCCCGGCACTTTATCTGAGCCCAGTTTTCTCTATCACCCATCAGAGTGATGGATTCCAGAAAATTCATTTGCCAACCTCTCACCTGGGAGCGCACTGGAGTGCTCTCACTCGCCGTTGTCGTTAACGGCTGGTGGCGGCTCTTTATGACGATGTTCCGAGAAAGGCCACCGAAGATTCGATTCCTACAACAGCAGATTTATCGCTCTGTTTCAACACTTTGTAAAAAGATTGTAAAGCTTCACAGCCTGCGGGGCCTTCTTTAAAGGAGCCTTGTGGTTTGAAAGGGAGTGAGTTTCAGAGTTCAGAGTCTCCATGGCAGGAGTGTGAGGGGTGAAGTGCTGTGTAGGGTTGGGAAAAGACTGATAGAGTGATACACAATTGAGGGGGAGGGAGTGGATTTTGGGTAGGTCAGAAACCAACGTTATTGGTTTGTTGCCATGTGCAAAGACATCAGTGGACAGTAATGGATTTTGGGTTGTGTTTCGAGGAAGTGGGCATACGACTGTTTTCGTTTAATTGATTATTGGGATATGTTTGGGTTTCTATTTTAGTACATATGGATACTTTCAGATTACATATACAATATGGTTGAAAGGATCGTGTGAAGAGTAAAATATTTCTGATTATAACTACCCTGATTTACGCTGACTTAACTGCTCAGTCGGTTGGAACCCCTGATGCAGTTTTTTTTTTTCAGATTTTTCTCCTTGGTCTCCTTGGCTAAACCATCAACCTGTCTCCTTGGACCATTACCTGACCATTCACTATTACCTATTTTAGGTGAAACATTTCTGAAAATAAATAAAATAATAAACTATTATCTTAGCTGATTGATTGGCTGTTCATTTATCCATTAAAATAGTTGTTTTAAAGAAATACAGAGTAAATCAAATAAAAATTTCATTTGTCACATACACAGTCATACACAGATTTGAAAATAGTGCCCTTAATGTTTTTATGTTGAAAAAGAAGTGAAAGTGAAAGTGAAGTGATTGTGAAACACATGGTTTGTGCAGAACATGATGACACAGTGAAATTTGTCCTCTGCGTTTAACCATCACCCTTGGTGAGCAGTAGGCAGCCATAACAGGTGCCTGGGGAGCAGTGTGTGGGGACGGTGCTTTGCTCAGGGGCACCTTGGTGGATCGCGATTCGAACCGGCAACCTTCTGATTACGGGGCCACTTCCTTAACCACTAGGCCAACACTGCCCCAGTTGTGGCAGATGTTTTCTAAAAGTATTATATTGTTTCTTTTTGTATTCTGAATACATATCACCCATTAAATCGCAACACACATTAAATCATGCAGGGTTAATGATTCAATATCATTAATATAATTCGATATCAATATCATTAACCCAAAACAAGTTTTGTTGTGTGAATTGGTGCACAGTGACCGGTTGTGGAAAAGTCTCAGATGAATTGGTCCCTGACCTGTCAGAAGTTACAATAGGGAACAATGGGTGTGAAGAAAGGATGGATGCCCCAGGGTGAAGATTTTGAGCAGCCCTGCTCTGTAGATGCCGTGAATATCAACAGTGCAAAGAAAGAGGTGTAACGAAGGAACATAAGAAGAGGGAGGGAACCCCAGCATCCCACATTTCTCTTTTCTTCTCTCCCTCTCTTTCTTTTCTCTGTCTCTCCCTACACTCTTGGCTATATATGTTGTCAAGGCAGCTTCTTTTTGGCAAATAGTGCCCTGAAGGCCTAGATCTGTGGTAAATTAATTTACATTTTGATGATTTTTCCCCAAGATGGCCGCTTCCTACGGTGGGCCACAGATCAAAGCGGCCCATTCTGTCTGATGTTTTGCTTTCAGACTTGTTTAATGGCTTGTGACTGGCATGCCGTGTGGACAACCGCAGCAGGGAGACTCCAGTTCCGGCAGACGAGTTTGCCTTCACAGTCTCATAAATAATGAATCATCATAACTGCCCTTGTGAGAAAGAAAAAAAAATGGGGAAGAAAGGACCAAGTCTCCCAGTTTTAAGAGAAATATACAGTACAGGAAGCATAGAACAGATTCCCTAGATTTATTTCACTGAGAATGTTCTCATAGCTCTTCAATTTATAGAATTGAAGTGAAGTGAAGAATATTCTAGAATAGTAGTCAAGGCAAATACAGACATTAATGGTTGGCACTAGGAAAAATGTGTTTACTGATTATTCATGGATGAATCCCTTGGGTTCATTTGATGACTTATTGCTATTTAAAGGCATCCATCCATCCATCCATCCATCCATTTTTCAAACAATCTCATCCAGCTTGAACTGTGGACAAACTAAAGACTCCCTGGGATGTAAACCATGAACTAGGTATGAACCAATGATGGACTAGTGCTCGCTATGAAGATTGCATCTTCTTCTGCAGTCGTCAGTGGACGTCACCATAGCCTGTTAAACTGTATGTGCCAAAGGGCAAAAGTCCTCCCAGTGAGTTAAAATCCAATCACTGTTACGCCTCCACCCATTAACCCCTCTTACACTGTTATAACTGGGGCTGAGCTGGAAGTGACCCAGAGAGGAGGAGGAAAACACTCTCACGCAGATTCTGGGATTTTCAACTTGCCGTTCATTAATTTCCAGTATTTCAACCTTACTATGCCAAGCCATGAAACATTGTAGAGGTCACACCTTCCTGCTGTACTAGTAAAAGGCAAGCAGAACCCATTACAAGACACCCAGATCCAGTGCACCACATAACTCAATTAAAGTAAATCACACAAATGCAGGCTGATCGCTCCGCCCCACTACATAACACAGCTTGTCTGTGCATTTCACATCTGTTACAAAAATTGTCTATAGAAAAATGCTTTTGAACAGACCTACCATGGCACTTAAGATATAACACAAGACAATAACCCATACATTGCTGTCTTTGCACACAGAACATATACAGTAAACAAATCAAAACTGTGGCCCAAAAACCGAGAGATACAGATTTTATTTGTCACATACACGATCATACATAGTATGACATGCATGTGAAATGCGTTTTACAGTGCCTGACCTTAATACAGAATAAAAACAGTATGTATTTTAAATAAAAGTAGAAACATTATACCCGTAGGGGGTGCACTGATGCACCCCTGATTTATACTAATAAGAACACATCAGGTAATCGGGTAATCAGGAACACAATGCAAGGCAAACACGGAATCCCGGTCCGGAGCGCCGGGAACATCCGCAACATGAAAGAAACCCATAAGAACATTGTGAGAACATGAAAGCCCCCAGGCAGGAACTTGAACCCAGGCAGCTTATTTGATCACAGAAAGATGGGTAGAGAATACACTGAAAATGTCTTTTTAAACATATAAGTGTTAATAAAAGCCATATTTAGGAGCATGGTGGAGATATTTTATTTACTGTAGTCATTTTAACGATATCAATGCAATGCTGCAGGAACATTTATTCAATATGTCTGCACAATGACTGATGTTATTACTGTAAACTTTTATGAGTGTTGCAGTTTTCTTCATGTTTTCTTGTTGTCTCCCGTAACTGATTGGAAGTGACAGGGGGCCCGTGTGGAGCATTCGATTTATTAAGCCTTCCATCATTAATCACATTCTGTCACTCTCTCTCTCTCTCTCTCGCTCTTTCCTCAGGCAACGTTAAGTCATATTTCGCCATCCTGCTCTATCTCCCCACACTCCATTTCTGAACAGGTGCGCTTGTTGAGCCAAACAGATTTGAAATTGAAAACGCACAACGCTCTTATCACGTGCACATCTGAATTCCCTTTCTACAGGTGCCGCCATGTTTCATTTTGCTGTAAATGACTGATTTAATTGGAATTTACTGATTCTGGAGTCATAGAGTCCTGAGGGTCTAGTGTGCAATCACATTACAAATCTGAGTAACAGAGCACAGACCGTCTGGAAGAAGGGAAAACCAACCGGCAACGCTAAACAAAAACTGATGATCATGAAGGGAAGTCCATTTAAAAATTTAAATAATGTCTTCCATGTAAATGTACTTAACATATAGACAGATAACTATATACATGCATGCATTTACGACAAAAGGATGCTTAGACTTTTGCTTGTGTATAAGAATGCTTTCAAGGACCGATTCATTTAAAACGAGGCTCTTTCCATTAATTATTATTATTAAATGGCCTGCAGTACGGTTGTATCTTCACGGTCTCTCAGAACCCGTCACAATAGTATGGCATCAGCAGTCTGTGGTGTCCTGGAATGATGGCTAAAAAATGAATAGCAGCTTCATCGAATAAAACAATGAAAACCACAGTCAGACGCAGACAAGAATAGGCGCTCAGACTAATTCAGAACAGGTGGGCTTCCAGGGCATTTTTCAAAATGTTAGTATTTTAGCAAGCGAGTTAGCATTTAGCTATTGGCCAGAGCATGAATTTAACTCATGTTGGCTGTTTACAGGTCCTGTACAGGTCCCCAGGGCCCCTGCCACTCCCCCATTGAGCATGGTCCCACGTCTCCCTTGACCTTGTCACTGGCCTGAGCATATGCAGCGAAAAGACCACTGTCCTGATTTTCCAAATCAGCCCGCTTCATCACCCTGCCAGGCCTACCCATCGCGGCCCAGTTCTTCAAGAAGGCCACCTAAACTGAGCGATCGGGGAGAAGGGCCTTAATCAGGGAGGTGAACAAGAACCAGAGGTCCTCTGTGGACAGAGGAGAACCTTCTAGAGGGACAACCATCTTTGCAGCAATCCAACAGTTAGGGTTGTATGGTAGAGTGTCCAGACGGAAGCCAATACTGTTTAAAGGGCACCTGAAGGACTCTCAAACTGGTGGTGGCAGCATCATGCTGTGGAGATGTTTCTCAGCTGCAGGAACTGGGAGACTAGTCAGGATAGGGGGAAAGACAACTGCAGCAAAGTGCAGAGACATCCTGGATGAAAACCTGCTCCAGAGCGCTCTTGAACTCTTGACAGTTCATCTTTCAGCAGGACAACGACCCTAAGCACACAGTCAAGATATCAAAGTAGTGGCTTCAGGACAACTCTGTGAATGTCCTTGAGTGGCCCAGCCAGAGCCCAGACTTGAATCTGATTGAACATGTCTGGAGAGATCTTAAAAAGGCTGCATCAATGCTTCCCATCCAACCTGATGGAGCTTGAGGTGTGCAGCAAAGAGGAACGGGCGAAACTGGCCAAATCTATTTAAATCCATAAGGCTATAATGTGGATCAACTGTGTAACAAAACTGTGCAACAAAACAAAACCGCTGTGAATACTTTCCGGATGCATTATAGATCAGTGTTGCGTTTCCTTGTGGCAGAGCAATGCCAAGCAATGGCCATAAATGTACTTTTATCGTTCCAGTAATCTTTTTTAGTTTTCACATGCATGAAATAATGTTTACAATAAATTGTCTTTATTTTTTTTTTATTTCAAAATAAAAAGGAATTTTTGGGTGTCTTATTTTAGGACAAGCCTCCCACATTCTCTGGCTGTAGTCAGCGACTTTTTAAGTATTTATATACATTGCTTAATGAGAAATTATTTTTTTTTTAATAAAAGTGATATAGTTCACCACGATTAACCATCACTTTTGCTCTCTGACTGCCGTAGCGAGAGCCCGGAGAGAAAAGCAGACATGGACTTTTATTTCCTCCTTGTGTGTGTTTATTGTGTGTTTGGCTGCTAGCCCCTGTTTTGTTCGAAGATTGGACAAGGAGTGGAAATGACTAAATATGATTAGGCTGGAAGCGGAGGGGAGGTTTCATATCGCCGCAGCGACCACACTTAATCAGATCAGTGGTGGATGCATGTCACCGTGCGAGAGGGCTCCCCCGCCCAGACCCCCCCCAATAACACGGAGCAGATTTGCTCCAATAGGGAGAGCCTGCCGTTGCCAACACCCCCGCTCCCCCCAAACCTGCAGCACAAATGCATCCTGGGATGCGTCTGGCCATCATCCCCTAACCATGTTACACCGACATCTGCCTTTCATTAGCTGTCAGTCATACACAAGTGGGCACAAGACAACACGCCCATGCACAAACACACACAAACAAAAGCTTGTAAGCTTCGTTTTTGTAAAGTGTCTGCTGTACACAGTGTATGTTTCAGCCATAATGAGACGAACGTAAACCTTCATCATTTTGTTGCTTCGTATGAAACATGATGCTGCAGTTTGGCTACTGTAACTGTAAAAGAAGCCGCTCAGTGCAAATACACAAAGCTGCTCTTCATTTACTCAGTAAATCTTATAGTCTATATTGTTATTGCAGTGTTTCCACTCTGTGTGTGTGTGTGTGTGTGTATTCCATGGGGAGAAGATGAGATCCAGTTACTTCACATAATGTTGTATCCTTGTGTAGCCTGAGGAAAACGGAGGTGTGGATAATAGCCTGAGGTCACACAGACACACACACACACACTCTCTCTCTCTCTCTCTCTCTCTCACACACACACACACACACACTGGCTTAATATAAGCTCTCTTAACTTGGTCGGATGTAGACATTTGAGCGTACGTGAACTCCAAACGTGTGGCAGGTCGTAACCATGCTATAACACCAGCATTTACGGCGCTTGCTGCGAGCGCGTGGGCCCGTACGCTCGCCGCTGATTCGCTTGGAAGCGATTGAAGGCCACGGACCTCCCTCGTCGGTAATTCCGGGATAAAAGGAAACCGTTTTAAGCGTGAGTCCCAGGTCAGCGGAACATTTAGCATCAGGCAGCCGAGATTTCTGAACCCCTGGCCGGCCACGGTGAATATCTGAACCCATCAGGGCTGAGGGCGGGTAGCAAAACGGCCCCTAAACTTTATTACCAGTTTAATTAACAACAGATATCTGTTACTGCGGGGGTCATGGTGACACACACACACACACACACACTCTGCTAATGTAGCACAGAGCCCATTATGAGCTGCGCAGACAGGCGAGTGAATAAGCCATTCATGATGCGGCGGCGGATGACACGCCTGTTAAACTCCCATGTTCCCCCCAGGCACGCCCTGGGCTACAGCCCTCACCCTGCAGCTCACAGCCGCAGTACTCCTCGTCCGCCCGTACCGTTCGCTGTAATGATGTGTTCGGTGCCGTGGCGGCTGTGCGGCTGTGTGTGTTTGGTGGTCTTCTGTTCTTGTTTTGTTGTGTTGTGGTTGCGTTGCAGTAATGGCTTTTTTTTTTTTATTTTGCTGTTCAAAGAATGGGTTGTGACAGCAGAAACAGACAGAGGAAAGGAGAGAAAGAGAGAGAGATTGTGTGTGTGTGTGTGTGTGTGTGTGTGTGTGTGTGTTAAGGCAATCTGCTGCTGAACTCTGAAGTCTGGTCTGTCATGTCACAGTACAGTAATTGAACTGCGGCAGTTTAAAATGTGTCAGAATGATGCCACCTAGTGACAGAATATTTCCCTGAATCCTCTTTCTCTCTCTCTCTCACACACACACACACACGCACACACACACACACACACACACACACACACATACATACAGACAGAGACACAGTTTTTAAACTCATACAACGTTACCAAAAACAGACATCATCCCTCTCTCTCTCTCTCTCTCTGGCCATTTCCTTTTTACACCCCTCCCAGTGCACATCGGTTCTTTGCCCCAGTCGGTTCCGTTTATGAGAACCATGAGACACATCTGAGAGACGTTAAATCGCATTCCTTCTGACTGGGACCTTGTCTGTGTCTGTGTGTGTGTGTGTGTCTTTTCTATATAATAATGTGTGTGCTACTATTTTTTTTGGGGGGGTGGGGGGGCACATGAAGTTGTCATCTTAGCCCCACCTTCCCCTAAAAAAGAAGTATCTGAGCTGCCTCCTTTTGCCACACAGGAATGCATGACCAATCGCTGGCCCCCAACACAGAGCTTCATCTGCATAATCAGGAAACTCTGGGCCAGCAGCATCTGACCTTGGGGCGCAGATGGAAGGGGCCACTTCAAACAAGGACAACACATGTCCAGCACGCGGGCAACACGCTCTGGAAAACAGCAACTTGCCTTCGGAGCTGCGTGTCCAGTTCATCTCCAGTCGCTTTAGCTAGAAACCTGTGATCATGCACAATGCGGCCTTTCGGTAAATATTCATTTTAATAAGCACACTACTTGTTGCCTTCTTGTTGTGTAGCTATTCAGTAATAAAGATGCATCCTTACCATAAAAACAGTACATAAATATTGCAAAATAACACAGTTTTGAAGTTGCAAATTTCCAATGTTAATCACGAGTCATGAAAGTGAATAGGATAATTAATGATTATTTGGTGAAGCAGTGCTTAAGTAGATAAGGTGGTAACCAAACAGGCGGGAGAAAGGTAATTAAAAAAAAGGCGCAAGAGTGAAGGCAGGTACGCATTAATAAAGCCGTTCTACCCCCTCAGGTCACGGTGTGCAAATATACGGCTGCGAATCCATCTGTTAATAAGATTTCAAGTTTCCTTCTGGACAGCAGTGCAAAAATCCTGGAATTCGTTTTGTGAAAAGGTGGATATTCTTGTGTTTTCCGTTGCTTGAACATTGTGATCTTGGCCATGCAGAGGTCTACTATTCTTTTCTGGGTTAGATGGCAATTCAGTCGTTCTGGATTTATTTATTTGTTTGTTTGTGCCAAATTGTTCTTATGTTTCAGAATCTTTTCAGAATACGTTTCAGAATCATTTATAAATGTGTGGCCTTTTTGTTGAAAACAAATAATGACGTGCACACTATAAAGCGTAAAAATGAGATAACAGTGTGTAAGACACTCGCCTATAGACCAGAAGACCACCAAGTCACAGGTTTCAAACCACACCACTCACTACCATTGTGTCCCTGAGCAAGACACATAACCCTGGGTGTCTCCAGGGGGGACTGTCCCTGGAACTACTTATTGTAAGACGCTCTGTATAAGAGCGTCTGCTAAATGCTGTAAATGTAGGTAAGAACTGCATACATTTAGATTAATATATTGCCTTCTGTACAAGAAATAATAAATAGTTACACAAATAGCTTCTTTTTATAGTTACACAAATATCTTCAAAGAGCATGAGAGTTCTGTGATTGGACAGAATCTGCGATTGGTCAGAAAGTCTGCTGTCTGTGTTGATCCTGACCAAGTGACTTAGATTCCGACATCTGGAATTGTTGTATAAGGACATAAAAAAAATTTTTTTTATTTATTTATTTAAGTCATTCATTCAGGGATCACATAAAGAAGTCTTCAAACACGAATGAGACATCAGTCCTTCGTGCCGTTGTTTATTTATTGTAATTACATTTCGTCACTGAACAGGAAGTGGACAGGTGTCTTTTCCCATCCCATTATTGCTTTGGCGCCAAACCCATCAGTCAAGCTTTCATCGCCAGGCTCCTTTGTGTTGCTTTGGCGATGCTTTGAGTGACTGATGATGGCACAGATTTTATTCAGTCTCTGCCTGAGAGGGGTTGTGGGGATTTTGTGTGTGTTTCTGTGTGTGTGTGTGTGTAAGAGAGAGAGAGAGGGAGAGAGAGAGAGAGACAGATTAACCCTTGAGACCCTCTCTGTTACACATATGCACTTCAGAGGGAGAATTTACACACACAGAGAAATACATGTGATTGAGAGGCTCTCCCACGGTTAGTGTTTTATTGAAACATGCCTTTAATAATGTAGCGCTGCATTATCAATCATCACTCCCTCACATCCTTATAAAAATGAATCATCATTTTTTAAAAAGCTGTCAGAAGTGGTGGGGAATGAAAGAGCATAATCTGATTTCCACTCGCTAACACACACACAAACACACACACACACACACACACACACACACACACACACACACACACAGTCTCCAGTCCTCTATGTTGTACATGCACATTGATGGATTATATTGAAAATGATGCGTGTTTGAGTGAGACGTGGTACTATTGTACCATCTTGTGCTATATACCATATTCTGGTGTGTAGTCTATTAACTTTTTTAGCATGTGTAAGCAGTAACACAAGTGTGGTTCTCGGGGTTCCACTGGTGGAACTTTTAAAGTGAAGTGATCAGGGAGTGCATGTGAAGTGGGGTGTCTGTTGATTATTGAATAATCAGTCCAGTACAGTAGGAGCTTCTTCAAGAGCATTAGTGTAGTTCTGCCACTTAGTGAATCTGTGATTGGAAGGAAAGTGACCTTGATTCTGGTAAACATCTACCTTTCTTTGCACACATAGATACAAATTCACAAACTCAAACACCACAAACTCAGGATCTGTACTTGTGAACTTTTGTGTCTGAAAAAAATGTGTGGAGGGTGAGAATATTTCATGTATTTCTATTGTGTAATCACACTGTACTCATGTATAGGACCTGAAAGTGTAAAATGTTTGTGGTTGTGGGTGAGGAGCAGGTTTTTTATTTCTAATTTTATTATTCAGGTCCCTATAAGAATGTAAACACGACCGTGTGTGTGTGTGTGTGTGTGTGTGTGTGTGTGTGTGTGTGAAGGACAGGCCTGCTTGCTGCAGGGCAGTGTCTCCAGCCCAGCTGAGTTAATTGGCAGAGCGCCGCTGCTGATACTGAGCGCGCTCACCGCGCCTGATAATCAAAAACTGTTCGAGCAGAACCCAGGTGCCCGGCCAATCTTCTCCACGGAGATAGCGCACAAAAACACACAAGCAGACACACAAAAGCACAAACACACACATATATCCACTTACACGCGCTGAAACAGTGGGTTTTATCGGGTAATTATGACTTTATCAGGGAACACAGTGTGCGCTCACCTCTGTTTGCGTTGAGGGAATAATAATGATGCTGTTGAATGTGTGTGTGCGGGTGTGCGCGCGTGTGTGTGTTCTATGACGGATTTAAACCTATGCAGTTGATGTATGCGTTAGCAGGCAAGAGAGATGAAAAATGAACGCCTGTCACTGCTTGTGCTCCCAGAAAGAAAGGGAAGGTGATGGACAGATTTTCTGTTCCTTGCTCGTTTCTCATGAAAACTGCCCTCAGCGTGCATACACAAATAGACGCACAAACACACACACCGTGATACACACAAACACATGGAAGAGGACGAACATTGCTTGTGTCTTAATGGCGATGCCAATTTTAATTACACCAAGCAGATGTTGCAGTCAGCTAACATCAACTGAAACAGCTCAACATGTTAAGTGAAAATCTGTCTTAGTCCTAAATCTTCTGTTAAATGCGATAAAAGTTGCTCGGTTGCAGTAAAAGCTATGATTTATACCAACAGTCATCATTTCACTAATTAGCTGGTAGGTGTGCATTAAAACACTAGGGTCGTGCCGCCATTAATCCTTGTTCTGTATTAACACACTAGCCATGCATTACTAGTCAACATTATGGACACACCGACTCTATGACAGGGTCATTGTCCAGATTCTAATGCAGGAAACATGTGCAGATTTTATAATAGAAAAAAACAAAGCATGATTGATGAATTATATTGTTCAGTCGGGTTTGAACACACAACTTAACCAGCATCATGAGGACTCTCGGGAACGCTTTCATCCCCATGGTCTGATTTAAGGTGGTTGAGAGAAGCCAATAGTATGAAAAAGAAAAGAAACCTATACATGAATAGATGTGCTCACTTTTGACTGGAGGTGTAGTTTAGAAAGCTACTCTATGTTACCACAGTGTCTGGAAATCAAGTGAATGCCCTTTTTTATTTTTGGCAAGAATATTGTCACTCAGCTGGATGGTCCACTCTGAAATGTGGTATCAATTCTGTACCTTTGAAAAAAAAATAAAACAAGAATAAAAGAGACATAAATTCAAGGTCATGAAACTCTCTTTGGTCAACGTTCCATATTGTCCCCCAATATAAACATTGTATAATGACCCTGGAAGGCAAAAACTAGAATGGACGTGATAATAGACAATAACTGCAGTTTCAGCTCCTGTACATCATTATTAAGGCATATATGTAGAAATAAAACATGCAAAAAAAATATTTTAAAGACATCGATCACTGTAGTGGAGTGTTATCAAGAGACAGTACGTCTCAATTTGGGGGCTGGACCCCCTTTCACATTTTTCAGTATTTTTCCTTTGACGGCTGCAGCCTCACAGCCTTGTTAGATGAGACGGTTTAGCCTACAGCTAATTACTGTGTCTCCAGCTGTAACTTCTGACAGGCTTTATGAAATGGGACAGCCCAGTCAGGCATTGCATGTTTGCAGTGAGATTCCTCACATCCAAATGTTCAGAAGTAACATTAACCTGTTAAGAGCCGGCGCTATTGGAAAAAACTTCTCGTCTGAAACGACATACCCTAAATAAACTGAGAATAACTGCAGGGGCTATTCGTCTAATTTTACAACATTAAAAATAGGACATCTGGGATTACTGCAAAGGTCTAGGAATAAGCACATCTGTTAATGAGTCTGCCAACAAACAATGCACTTGATTCAGTCGTCTGAAATTGGCTTTAGAAAATATTGGAAACAGCCAATTTGTATTAAATATTTATATAAAGATGTTTGATCTATTTGGACTCCAACCTGTCGTTTTGGGTCCATTTGGGATCCATATGCAATTTCTTAGGCCCAAAATGATAAAGATCATTTGCAGGTGTTAAAACTGTTTAAAGTGAAGCTGCCCTGTGCTGCCCCCAATGCATCCATTCCATACATTAAGTTTGTGTTTCCATTTGATCTGACAGCTTCTTGTCATGGCAACCAACTGTACTAAAATTTGATAGTAGACAAGAGTGATGTCATACAATGTATTTGCTGGCGTAACAATACAATAATCTGAAATTTAAATTACACATGTAATATGTGTGCTTTCCAGTTCATTCAACTGGCGTTACCATTTATTGTTGTCTAGAATAATAGCTTTAGGAGACCTCAAGGGGGCAATATAAAATTTATAGGCCTTCCATGCCTAAAATAACTTTTGCAAATCTTGATAATCTGTAATCTCATTTGCACATTCACAATCAAAGAGTGGTGTTTTATTGCATGACACTCAATACAGATGGTCCTATGCTACGTAGAGTAAGAGTTTTTCTATTTATTCATGCCTATATCACATATTGTAAAGTGCTCATATTACTGCATGAAAAGGTATCAGTGCAATGCTAAATCAATATCTTATTATATTTTAAAAGTAATATCCTGCCCACTGTACATTTTTTAAACAACTACTTTTTTTTTGTTTTTTTAGGAACCTACACATTTCAACTCTGATGGATCACTTATCTGAATTCTTTCAGTCTAAAAAGAAGAAAAGGAATCTGATTTCACACTGCTAATGTTCATTTCCTAGTACCCTAGAGATCAGAGTTGCGAGTGTCATCATTATTCTCGCTAATTTTGCACTAAATCACTAAACAGGGTGTAACAAAATACTGTGTCATTAACAACCACCAGCATTTTATTTTTCTTGAAGGAACAGAAATCCTCCATTTAACCTGTCTGAACCTTGGCCTAGTCCTGTAGTGACCTGAAAACTAACAATCGAATCTTCTTTTTCTCTCTCTTTCCCCCCCATATTTCCCTCATCTTTTCTTCACCCGCCTTTACTACCTGGGGCAAAGTCTTATGTAAAACACATTTATTTTTAATGGATTTTTTAATGAATTTTTTAGCTGGCCTATTAATAATACCATTAATTATAGGCAGAGCGGTAGCAAAGTGCAGCCGGTCTTCTAATCCTGTCCCGCAGCCATTTGCTGGGAGCTAATCCAGCGCAGTGCTTCGGCTCGAGCGGGCCGGGCACGAGCCGGCCCTGACACAAACACACACTCAGTACACAACCACACAAACACACAGCGCACACACACACGTGTGCATACATAGGCCCACAGCCTTAGGGCGGCCACTTTAAAGCCAGATGAATAGTGGGATTTGTGTGTGTGTGTGTGTGTGTGTGTGTGTGTATGGGGGGGGGGGGATAATCCTGGTGGAGCGAAGCAGACGCTCCGAGAGCCGCCCGGCGGGCCTGGCCTTGGCTGCTCAATCCACATAGGAACCAGCTAGTGTGTGTATATGTGTGTGTTTGTGTGTGTGTGTGCTTGCTAGCTACACCACACTGTAGAGCTCATCAGCGTTCATGTGAATGTTTCTCAGACAGAAAGTGAATATGGGTGTGTGTGTGTGTGTGTGCTCACCTCAGGGCTTGTAGTGCCTCGCCGGCCCCAATCTGCTACAGAAAAGGAACCAAAAAAGGGTCCCTACACACACCAATAAAAAAGAAGCGAGGGAGAGAGAGAGAGAGAGAGAGGGAAGGCTTAAGAGCCACCTAATAGATTTTTTTCAACCCAGTAGCTCAGCGTAAGTGCCAGAAAAGGTGTTAATTATGGCTGCTGTTTGAATGCTAATTAAATGTTTCAATTAATTATATGTGTTTGTTGCCAAAGTCTGGTGTTAATTGGTGAAAGAAAAAATAAAGAGAGGAGTTGGGAGGGGGGATCAAAAGAGTTTCCCAGCAAAGCAGTGTGAAATTGCCACACTGAGGCATAGAAGATTTTATTTTTTGGAGGGAAAAAAAGTGGTGATCCTACAAATATAAAAAATAATAAATAAACAGTAAACAACTGAATAGAATGAACTGAAATAAAATGAAACATAGGTAAAAAAATTCTGTAATACTTGCACTTTATATTTATATTTAATATTTAAGATAAATGTAGAATATTATTTAATTTCAGTGTATTTAAAAACTGAAGGTTTTGCAGACATTTAAAACACGGTTACCAATTTCAATGAAATTCACGCAAATTATTATCATAACCCAGACATTCAAAGTTCAGTTTATATATGTTATATTGAATAGTGCTTAATTTAAATATTCATACAACTCACCACATTTTAACTCTCAGTACAGGCTATCATATGTTAAACCTAACAGCACTTGTGTAGCTTTTTGACGATTGACATTGTGGTCCCCTGCATCACGTCCCGTGCATCACACAATCTTGGTCATTTTAGTTGCATATATTGGTTTTGCATAAAATTTTTATTGAAATGTTGCACTGTTTTGACACCCATTATTAATTTTTTGGTGCAATGGTTTTGTCTGAATGCTTATTGAGTTTACAGAATTTTCTTGTGGAAGTGAGACTAGTTTTCTGTGCATCACATGGCAAGTTTTCAAACTGCTTGAGTGGTTTTTGGTCATAATTTTATATTGAACTTCCAGTAGTAAAGCACGACAAGTACTACATACGTCACACTTGTTCTGACCACTAGACCACTAGTGACTTGTGTTATTAAAATGTTCAGTGCATTGCATAGAGAGTCATCTATTTACATATTTTATGCAACAAAAAATGGCACTGCATAACATTTTAACATTTTTATATTCAATTAAAATTGTTTACAACCTATTACATAATATCACAACAAACCACCACACACAATAATTATTATTATGTTTTCATTGTGTTATTATTATAAAAATAATAATAATATTAAATCATTTTTGAGCCCGTGAACTAATAATAAATTACAAAGTATTGCTTTTTACTAGTATCATAATTATTTTTAACACATAAGTAGCACCTTTCTTATTTAGAGTGAGAGTCAGGACACTATAAAATCTAGAAGATAATTTACATGAACAATTTCAATACAAATTAACCTAGCAGTTTAACCTAACAAACAAATCCTATTTCATTTGCTTCTGCAAGTACATATATTTTTAGAGCATTTTGAAAAAATTTGCTTCATAGGTTGTGTTGTTGATTTCTAAATGTATAAATATGATGTACCTTGTGTTTTTCTGTATGGATGGTGTGTGTGTGTGTGTGTGTGTGTGTGTGTGTGTGTGTGTGTATGTGTATGACAGACATTCCCCATATCTGAAGGAATATGTAAATGTGCCTGTGATGGAGCGGTGTTAATCCCGCCCCCCGAGGCTGTTTCCTGTCTGGATCAGGAAGTAAAAAAGGGATCAGCGTTTCTGTGCTGCTGCGCCCACAGGCCTGTGTGTGAGCCGCGCTGACAGACAGACTTTCTCTCTCACCCGCACGCTCCCTCCATCTTGCAGACGTTCAGTTTAACTAGTTGAAGGACCCATGCGAGTATCCTCATACCACACACACGTGCAATGACACAGGCTTCACACATATACACGTGTATGTTAATATATGAATATATGTTCATAATCCCTCTTTCTGACTTAGTTTTCTTCCACTCTTCCCCATTTCTCTCCCGCTGTTGTCAATTTGTTTCATTGTTTGATTCTACTGACAGTGCCACAATGCTGAAAACACACAAATGCAGACTGTGAAAGCTCGTTACAGCTCTGCCATCCCTCCTCCTCCTTCTTTCTTCCTCTCTTTTCTTACCTCTAAGAGCTGGTGGAGATGAGTGCTGCTCTCTCTCCATCACTCCTGGCTCGTTGTGTCTCCCCTGGCACCGTTGGGGGCAGACCTAATTAATCGCTCATCTGCCCTTCTCTGTGCCCATACATCACCCTGGCAGCTGGAACCACCGCCGTTTCCACGGCGATAGCTCATACCCGACACTCATCTGTTTTCCAATAATATTACCACAGGTGCTGTGCTGTGATTGGTGCATGGCCAAGACCCAGCAGTACCCCTCAGGTGAAGAAAAAATCCCAGGATTCCGTGAGGGAAGGGAGAGACTTATCTTGGCTGGGTGAATGGCACCAGGAGTCTAATTGAAGCTGGTTTGATATTACACTATGGACGCTTTTTTTTTTTTTTCTTTAGATGAACAGTCTGTTCTCTAATCTTCTGAACTCAAGTGTCTGAAGTCTGAAGTGAGGTCATTTGTTGCAGGTTCAGTCTCGTCCCAGCCATGGAGAAGAACTCGTTCGACTCTTCTCACCACAGATACTGATAATGGTCTTTTCTTGGGACATTAATTAGGAGGAACCGGAGGTCAGTGTAACTGTAACTGCCCGGCACTTTTCTGATTGGGATTTGGATTTGGCTGATTGTTCACATGTTCACCAACCATTATACCAATTCTTTTTTCGATCAGTCGTCTCCACTTGAGTAAAACTTTTTGCTTGATTCTGACTGGTTATACTGGTGAAAGAGGCAAGTAGCATGTCATAGCATCCTGGAGACATCTAGAAGGCCTTCTCATTCCTTTAAATCGGTAGATTCTCACTGAAGGCATCAAAACTATGAATGAACACATGTGGAGTTATGTACTTAACAAAAAGTGGAGACCTGGCCTCCACAGTCACCGGACCTGAACCCAATCGAGATGGTTTGTGGTGAGCTGGACCGCAGAGTGAAGGCAAAGGGGCCAACAAGTGCTAAACACCTCTGGGAAGCCCTTAAAGACTGTTGGAGAACCATTTCAAGTGACGACCTCTTGAAGCTCATCGAGAGAATGCCAAGAGTGTTCAAAGCAGTAATCAGAGCAAAGAAACTAGAATATAAAACATGTTTTCAGTTATTTCACCTCCACATGTGTTCATTCATAGTTTTGATGCCTTCAGTGAGAATCTACCAACGTAAATGGTCATGAAACGTTTGGCCTGTACTCTGTGTGTGTGTATGTAGGAATGTATGTATACATTATATATATATATAATATAAGTATCTCCATAACTTGTCAGTCTACATATATACACACACACACACACACACACACACACACACATATATATATATGTACGTATGTATATATATAGTTGATATATGTGGACTTACAAGTGATGGTGATACTTAAATTTTAAAGTGAAAGTGAAGTGAAACGCTGCATTGTGAAACGCTGCAGCACAGCACACGGTGACACAACGAAATGTGTCCTCTGCATTTAACCATCACCCTTGGTGAGCAGTGGGCAGCCATGACAGGCGCCCGGGGACTGCCCCATTTGCACATGTCCGTGTGTGTGTGTAGAGGCCAACAGGTTTCCTTTATTTGCCAGACAAATCAGTTCCAGACCTTGTACAGAGTTTGAGTTTTCACCTACTGGATATAGTTTGGTTTGGGTGAGAGCGTGCAGAACATGACATGACACATACATGTGTGAAAATTGCTGTGTTTTGTTTACAGCAGTCACGTAACTGGTTTGAATTTGCCGTCCAACAGACCGACAGAATCTCATTCCTGAATCTCATTCTCTCTTTCTTTTTTTAAGTGTGTTTTTGTTGGCACCTTCTTTGTATTCCTCTGGTTGCATCCTAGTCGAATTATATCATGAACATGCCTACTTGCATGCCACAATTTCTCAGAAAAGACAACCCACTGTATTCACACGTGTGCTCGATTGGACATTACGCAGAGCTGGCGGGGAAAAGTCAAATCAATTAATGTGCGTTCACATATTCATCCCCTCCGGCTAATGTCTAGAAAAGTTCAGGGCTTTAGAGAGAATCAAATATCAGCAAAAATCTAGAGGTTCATGAGATTTTGGTAAAAGTCAGCACGTTCCACAAAATGTAAGGAGCCAAACTATTCACTTTGGCTGACGGTAGGTTAAAAATGTACGTTTAGGTGGAAGCACAACTGAAACATTTTATACAGCCGGAGTGTCAATCTAATTTTCATCAGCATTACAGTTGCACTTAAACGGCCACTTGTGACTGTAAGACTGTATAAAAGTTACTCTTCCTTAAAACATTATTAAATAACTGCCTTTTTTTTTTTTTTTTTTTTTTTTACAAATATTACAAATATCGCATATTGATTTGCACAGATGTAAAACGTTCAAGTAAGTGCATTCCTCATTATTATTATAATACCATAAATCCTTTACGTTTCCATATGCTTTAAAGCAGCACAGACCTTTATTTTCAGACAATCGTGTGGCTTTTAAGCTCTCGTGAGCCAAATAAAATGAGGTGGTGTGCTTTCTGAGAGAGTTTGGCATGCTTTAAAAATGCACCAAGAATAAATTCAACATCCAATATTAAAAACACTTTTCTGATTGATCTAATTAGGCTCCGTTAGATTCTTTAATGTAAGATTTGCACCATTATCTCCGCACACAATCTTTTTCAAGAGTGCAAATATGTTGTATTTGTGCAGTGCCGAGCTGTAGACTCTTGCACCCTGCGAAATCTGCGTTTCTGCTGCGGATGTAATTTCTTGTTAGCTGGCTTCAGGACAGCCCTGGTGCCGCACAGTAGGCGTCCTTTAAATAAGTCATGGCTTCCGTGGAGAATAAGCGCATATTGCGGCACAGACACTGGACTGTATGTTGTTTGCCACAAGGTTGAATCTGGACCCCGTTGGAAGGGTGGGTTATGTGGTAAGGCGGGGTCCGACTGACCCTCGGGGTTGGTGTAAGGCTGAGAAACTTCATTAGTCTGCAAAGCCGGTGTATGTGCACACACACATTTCTTTGGAGATTTTTTTTTTCTCCACGACCTTCTGCTGTCATCACATTTTTGTGGTTAAAGTGAAGCAGAAGCAGAGTGAGCTTCCAGGTGTGCGTGTGTGTTTGGATGTCATATTGCACGTCTTTGTTCTTTTGAATGTTGATGTGATGACACACCCTGAGGGAGCTGATCTGTGCCTGAGACTTTTTTTCCACACACACACACACAAATGACTTAATGCTGAAATGCCAGTGTAAGCAATTTCAATACACCAAAAATATACTCCTGATTCCCTCTGAATCCACTCCTGGATAGAATTACTCTAATTGAGAACTTTTGAAGTTATTTGTGAGAACACAGGTCACACTCAAGCACTTTTTGTTCAAGATCAACAGACCCCCCAAAAAATAAAAGACAAACGTCTCTGTTGCTCTCCAGGCATAGCAATAGACAATGATCAAAGGTAAGACAGAGGTCAGATCTTTCCTCCTCTCACGTTCTCCATTTAATTAAGTACCAGCGGCATTTCAACCAGCATTTTAAAATAATAACGGTACAATAAATTAACATTTTTCATAAAGGAGTGGCCAAGTTGAATGAAATACCAGGAGGCTTTCCAGCTCTCCTTAATTAGAAAATGACCTTGACCTGAACGTATGATGTAAATAACTCCATTAAGGATGTAATTAAGTCCTATTCATGAATCTGAAAAGGGGGCGTGGCCTAAAGAGAACCAGTGAATGTGTTAGTGTGGTGTGTCGGTCCAGGACCAAACTGGACATTTTGAAAATTGAATCACTCAGAACGTCTATTTACATGCTTCTGTTTTTTGCTTGATAATTCATTATATCACAGTTTATTCAGACCTACACATTTGATATGGAATTCTGCATGGAACTAAATCTCATGCTAATATCTGACACATGAATATTTGTTGTATTGTTTTGTGGTTGCTGCTCCTGCAAAGAATGTTTATTGCAAAGCATACCTAAAAGCAAGTTGCTCTCTTCTTTCAGTCATGTTATGGGCACTATTTTCAAACTGGTGCTAAGCTTGTTCAGTAGGGTAAGGCCCCCAAAAAATGATAAAGCAAGAGTTAAACACAATTCTTCATCATCGGTCTCCTCCCATTTTAAATTCTGTTAATAGAACATAACTAATGGTTGTGTACCTTGTGTCAGAAATAAAAATGCCATCTTCAAGATAATTTAAAATCTGTTCTTTTTTGTTTTATCAATTTATTTATGTAATTCCTGAGAACCCCTTTGACCGTACAATAGCAAACAAGCTGCATGCTTATTAGAGCGTAGATCTGAACCAGTCTGAAAAACAGTGCCCCATGACTTCATCTTGATTGCAGCGCAAACGCTAATTCTAAAACCAGAACAGGAACTGTCCCTGTAACTACTGATTGTAAGTCGCTGTGGATAAGGGCGATAAATGCTGTAAATGTAAGTGTAAAAAATGTAAAATATCAATAAAAGATCATTAAAGATAAAAACAAGCATTTAAGACATTTTCCACACTGCTGACCTTACCTGAAAACAAGAAAGCAGCTGTGAACGTGAACTCGCCCAAACTGAAGGTCCTCCACCAAACTCGCTATGAGACAACAATAACACACACATTTCATAAATCTGCTTCGTGTACATGGGAGTTATGGGCGGATGATATAAAAATCACATCTCGGCTGGAGTGTGCCTAAAGGCACAAGAGAGACTCAACAATTTGGGGGAAGATTCGATGGTCTGATGAGCCTGAAATTGAACTTTTTTGGTCTCAGCGCTATGCGCTCGGTATGGTTCTAACGGAAACGCAGCACATCGCTGTGAGCGGGCTGCTCCTACAGCGTAGTGTGGTAGTGGCTTCTCACCAAACTGCACAAATACACCAAACTACACAATACACAAAAACAACATACTGAAAAAATTCCCACGGACGACAATTTAACTTCCAAACAGACGCTGACAGCAATCACACCTCAACGTGGAACAGAAGCCCCTCTGGACTGAAGTTCATACACCGAGGGACACATTATAAACTTCTGGTCTTAGGTTAAATAGGGTGGTAGAAGTAGACTTACTACCACTGTGTCCCTGAGCAAGACACTTAACCCTAAGTTGCTCCGGGAGGGACTTTCCCTGTAAATACTGATTGTAAGTCGCTGTGTAAGGGCGTCTGATAAATGCCGTAATTGTACAAATTATGTAGAATTTTAATTGGATAGCTTAAAAGTTGGTGTAAATATGCTCTCTAGTTTTTATATTAACAGTGATATTTGGATTTTTCATTATCATTTTAAAAGTTTGCTAAAATTAGAAAAGAAAGCAACTTTTTTGAAACCACTTTTAATTTAGTAGATTATGATAAAATACTATATAGTAGTGCTTTTTTCTGGTTAGGACACGCCTCTCTTTTCACCAAAGGATGACCAGCCAATCAAAGGCCAGAAAAAGTAAAAAGCACCTGTGGTCTCTGTGGAAACCACCCCGCAGCCACCTTTTAATGAAGCCCCAGAGAGATGAGATTCTCTCTCTCTCTCTCTCTCTCTCTCTCTTTGTCTGTCTCTGTTTGAGGCGTTTGTGGGTCTTTCCAGCTCTCGCTGACCAGCATGAAGTCCAAGCCTGACACTCGCTGCATTATCACCGTTCAGGGATTCACCGTCGTTATCTAATTAGCAGAGTATACTGCTAACCAAGCACTTTCTCATCCGGCTGGGGAAATGTTACAGTCACCCTGGGGACGGACAGGCCCGCCGCAGAACCAGAGCAGCAGGGCCAAACATCGCCAGTGAGATTAGCATTCCGCACACCATCTTCTTTACACTGTCTTGCCACACTTTCTCTCTCCATGTGTGTGTGTGAGTGTGTGTGTGAGGGAGAGATATTGCTTCAGGCCCCAAATATTTCACTATTTTTTTATTGTGTGAGTTGTGACAGACGACCCTGTACAGCTGCATCTCTCGTTCTGGGCATGTCCTTCATTTCACTCGGGTTAAATCCACATTACACAAGAACACACACACACACACACACACACACACACACACACAGAAAGTCAGGCAAGACATGGAAAGAAGATGGTGTGCGGAATGCTAATCTCACTGGTGATGTTTGATGCTGCTACACACATCCCAGTAGCATATCAGTATGTGTGCTTTAATTTGTGGTCTTTGTGTGTGTGTGTATCTCTGAATGCGTGGATGCATTACATGTAAATCTGGGAATATATGTATCATTGAGAAGTGTATGTGTGTGTGCGTGTGTGTGTGTAAGTCTGGGAATATGTGCGCCACTGAGAAGCGTATTTGTGTGTGTGTGTATGTGTGTGTGTGTAAGTCTGGGAATATGTGCATCACTGAGAAGTGTATTTGTGTCTGTGTGTGTGTGTGTGTATGTGTATGTGTGTGTGTGTGTGTAAGTCTGGGAATATGTGCATCACTGAGAAGTGTATTAGTGTGTGTGTGTGTGTGTGTGTGTGTGTATGTGTGTTTGTGTGTGTAAGTCTGGGAATATGTGCATCACTGAGAAGCGTATTAGTGTGTGCATGTGTGTGTGTAAGTCTGGGAATACATGCATCACTGAGAAGCGTATTAGTATGTGTGTGTGTGTGTGTGTGTGTGTGTGTGTGTGTGTGTGTGTGAAAGTCTGGGAATACGTGCATCACTGAGAAGCGTATTTGTGTGCGTGTGTGTGTGTGTTTTTAGTATTTTTTTACATGCTCATGATGTCTGCAAGTCTACGTCTCTCTTCACTCACCCTGGCGGTTTCTTCACCCCTTTCTTCCGGTTCCCTCTGTTGTTCTTTCCCTCCCTCTGTCCATCTCCAGGTGAATCCCCTCAGGACTGGGTGGTTAAAAACACTCATTTACTCTAATTAACCTGTCACTGACTCCCCTACTCACCTGTTTGTCGATCGGGAGGGTGGTGGTGGTGGTGGTGGTGGGGGGGGGGGGTGCTTCAGTTACTTTCCCAACAGATCGGGTTCGGTGCAGATGCTGTGTTGTCTACAGGACTGTGCAAAGGTCTTAGGCACCAAGACAGACGAGTGAAAAAAAAAAACACGGTTTGTTAACACTGACCAAATATGAATTTATATAAACCATATATTGCATTATTTCACTTAAGACTAAAACTTTTGCAGATGTGAGCCGTGTGACCCGTGTGATGTGAGGCGCCACTCTGGTTCTTGTGATTTAGGTTAATTCTTTGTGCGTGAAAGTGTGTCTGTCAGCAAAGTGTAAATAAATGTGTTCTTACTTTCACCGTTCCCTACTCAGCTCCAATTCTCATTAGTTCTGTTCCATTATTCTCCAAAAACGCTTCAAATCGCCTTGAGACAAATAAAATAATTACCCTTCTCAATTAGTCTGTACAAAACCTTTACGCCCACCCCCCCTGCCTCTTTTTCAATTTTACACACACACACACACACACACGCACACACACACACAGAATTAGTGTATGAGAAAGATAGCAAAACACTTCTGTGGTACTACAAAGGCATCATTCCCACCTCTACCTCGAAGCATTTATATGAGCTACATACAGCATAAAACACACACACACACACACACAATTCTATACATTATTTAAGAAGCCGCGTGTCATAAAGCTGCACAACTTGTCTGCACACAACCTGTGTTAACTACCACTTGATATTTGAAAGCACCCTCACCCTAAAGCCCCTCTTTATCAGCCCCTGATAGTTGAATTTCAACTGTTAACTCAAATTCAGAGAGCATTTCTGTCACCCTAACCCGCCAACCGTAAGCAAACCCCAAGTACAGTCGTGGTAAAAAGTTTTGAGAATGTCACGTATACTGATATTAATACAAAGTTTGCTGCTTGAGTGTTTTTAGATCTTTTTCTCAGTTGTTTCTGTGGTGTACTGTAGTATAATCACAAGCATTTTATACATTTTAAGCATTTTTTTTTCAAGACCTCTGCAATTCACCCTGACCTACTGTCAATCAGTTTCTGGTCCAAATCCTGACTGATGGCGACCCATTCCTTCATAATCAGTGCCTGGAGTTTGTCAGAATCTGTGGGTTTTTGTTTGTCAACCCGCCTCCACCAGTTGTCCACCAGTTTCCTGGCCATGGACCCAAACTTTCAATTTGTTCCCAGAGTCACTTAGTTACCACTTTGGCCTTATGACACGGTGCTCCATCATGCTGGAAAAGTTATTGCTCTTCACCAAACTGTTCTTGGATGGCTGGGAGAAGTTGCTGTCGGAGGATGTTTTGGTACCGTTCTTTATTCGTGGCTGTGTTCTTAGTTAAAATTGGGAGTGAGTCCACTCCCTTGGATGAGAAGCAGCCCAACACATGAATGGTCTCAGGATGCTTTACTGTTGGCATGAGAAAGGACTGATGGTAGCGCTCAACTCTTCTCCGGACAATCATTTTTCCAGATGTCCCAAACAATCTGAAAGGGGCTTCATCAGAGAAAATGACTTTACCCCAGCAGTCCTCAGCAGTCCAGTCCCTGTACTTTTAGCTGAATATCAGTCTGTCCTTGATGTTTTTCTTGGAGAGAAGTGGCTTCATTGCTGCCCTTCTTGACACCATGCCATCGTCCAAAAGTCTTCACTGTGCGTGCAAATGCACTCACACCTGCCTGCTGCAATTCCTGAGCCAGCTCTGCACTGGTGGCACCTCCCATCTGAGACGGTCCTGGCGCTTGCTGGGCGTTCTTGGTGACCCTGAAGCCTTCTTCACAACAGTTGAACCTCTCTCCTTGAAGTTTTTGATGATCTGATAAATGGTTGATTTAGGTGCCATCTTAGTAGCAGCAAAATTCTTGCCCTCCTTATAAAGCATCCACTCTCTCTTGTGTTAATGATCACTGAAATGATCTCAGCATCTTTTTGTGGCGCTGAAATGCAGTGGATATTTTTGTTTTGGCGGGATTAAATTCATTTTCATGACAAAGAGGGACTTTGCAATTCATCTGACCACTCTTCATAACATTCTGGAGTATATGAAAATTGCCATCATAAAAATGGAAGCAGCAAACTTTATGAAAACCAGGAGTTGTGTCGTTCTCAAAACGTTTGTCCACGACTGTAGTTAATTTTTCACTCCCATTAGGAAAGCATTCTTGAAATATTTTAATGACTACTTAGCTAAACATCATAAGATTGCATTTGTATATTTTCTTTTTCTTACATTTTCTCCCATTGGCTGCTCACGATGCCCTTCCTAGCATCATCCTCCCCATAAACTCGGGTTTGGGACAGGCACCAAGAAACACACTGTCACACTGAAACACACTATAACCCAGCCACAATGACTGGGTTATAGTTTAATATGTCTTATAATGTGTTATATATATATACTTTATATGCTCTTGGCATTCCAACATCAGAATACAAATCATGAATCATACAAATCATACATAAGCTGAACAGCACCGTACACATTAACACACAGTGACAATGTTTGTAATTAGTTTGTAATTAATGTCACCAAACAAACAAAGCAAAAAAGACCTGAAAACATAGCATTCATTGCAAAAAATTGTTGCAACCTCTGGCATTCTGGGCTGCAATAATCCTGACAAAATCCTGCAGGAGCTGCAATATAGCGTATCTGCATTCCATCAGTGAACGGATCAATTCTTTTGATTTGTGGTTCCTTGCTGGTGGAAAGATGCTCCACTGTTGTCTTTTGTGTTAAAAAAAAAAAAATCAACTTTTTCAACTTTTACTCTCTTTGTATAAGTGCATTCACAGAGAAGAATCTCCTCCCAGCATGACGGGAAAATTTCCAACCTGGCAACCCTGCTCGCCCGACCCTGTCATATTAAATCCGCGATGTATGTGATGTATGAGGTGATAATTATAATATAATTAGATTACCTTCAATGATCGACTGTCAGTTTAAACATTCCACGTGTTCTGTGGGCGGGAAAGAAAAACTCGAGCACATCCAGGTGAGTGGAAATGAACACGCTGGAAGGCTCGATGAATTGTAGTATATTTGCGACCGCACCGCATCCAGACGGTTCCGTTAGTTTTTTATTATTATTATTATTATTATTTATTTAGGCCCTCGGTACGTAGGTCGGAGGTGGCAGAATATGCAGAATTTGTACTGTTATTTCACATAATATTGTTAAAGCTCAAAGTCGCGTGACGCGTCACCAAAAGGAAACTTCACCCCCCACAGACACAGCAAACAGTTACAGAAATATGAAAAAAAGAAGATAAATAAAAAATAAATACATCAAAATCGAGAGAGAGAGAGAGAGAGAAAGAGAGAGAGACGCAAAAACTAATAATTGCAAAGCAGCCAATTAAAGAGTGAAGGAGAGATGAAACCCGTCTTATTTCCCCTGGTGATTTCATGCTTTAAACTCGCTTCCGTGCGCACATAAAAAGACGAGAGAAAATATAATTTCAGAAGCTGACAGAACTCATTGTTCGCGGAATTTTAAATTCAAAAAAGTTAATAAAGCGGCGGTGGAAGATGAAGGGAATTTGCATTTCTCAGATTAACAGCGTGTACAGCAGCGAAGGCGATCCGGCTCGCCCCGGGTGATCATTTAAGAAACCTTTGCATATTTTATTTAAAAGTGGGCCCGGGTTGGCGGGGTAATAAGACAGACAGATAATGATTGGAAGGTCGGCCCTGCAGGGCACACACACACACACACACACACACACACACACACACACACAGAGAGAGAGAGAGAGAGAGAGAGAGACCAACAGTAGCAAACAACCATCCAGCGGCCTGCTGCGCTAAAAAAAAAAAACACAAAAAAATTAAAAATAAAAAAAAATGACACTAATTGCCTGCTGATGCTTTATGAAATCTCCTCCAAAGATTTTATTACTGTTGTTGTTGTTGTTGTTTGTCGCGCGATTATTACTTTCATTACTGCAATTAACACTGTTCCGCTTTCACGCGTATGTATGTGTGTGTGTGTGTGTGTGTGTAGGTGCGTAATTACGCTCCCGTTTCTAATGATGAAGGATGAAGAAAAGTCAGTGAAATCTGATGTGGAGGAAACAGGTTTCTGTTTTGCTTGTTTACTGGCACGTTCTATGAAATAATGACCAAATTAATGGATAATAAAATGTTTTTTTATGGTCTACCCTTTTTTAATCTCTCCAATGTAAAAAAAAACGCGACGTGACGTGTGTGCGCGCGCGCGCGCTCGAGAGACAGACGAGTTCTGCTCTGGGGACGTGGGCTATAATAATTTAAAACAATTATTAAAAGAGGTCTTCGTAGATTAAATCAGCCCGTGTCGGGGGCATGGAATGAAGCATTGCGGTTTGATTTGCTTTAATGGGAGAGTAAAGAAAAAAAAATCAATATTCACTCAAAATCCCAGAATTCAAATCGTGATCTTCCGTCTGACCCTGATGAAAATCAGCGCTGGGAATCAAGGGAGCTTATATTGCACCGTGAATGACTTAAGGGAAGGAAGGGGGGCTCAGTGAACTCCAGGTCAAAACTATTACAATGCCCCCCCAACACTGAAACACACAAACACACACACACACACACACACATCTCTGCATTCTCCTTATCACAAAGCTGTTGTACAGAAATGACACATGCATCAAGTAAGGCGTTATCAGCACATTAACCCTGGCAACCGCGGCACAGCAGCACGTGCAAATCTGAGCACAGACACACAACACCTGTGTCACAACATCTCCAAGCATCTCCAAACTCGCCAGAAGCATTATCATCATCATCAGGGCCAGTGGTGGCACAGTGGGTAAGGAAATGGTCCCGTAATCGGAAGGTTGCCGGTTCAAACCGCCAAGGTGCCACCGAGGTGCCACTGAGCAAAGCACCGTCCCCACACGCTGCTCCCTGGGCGCCTGTCATGGCTGCCCACTGCTCACCAAGGGTGATGGTTAAAAGCAGAGGACACCTTTCGTTGTGTCACCGTGTGCTGTCCTGCAGTGTATCACACTGACTTCACTTTCATCATCATTGTTTAAACTCTGTTTCCATGTGATCACACCCAGAAAGCAGCATCAGCATGTGTTTGCGGTGGAAAGATGGTTGCAGTCATTGCATTTAAACTCGCAACATTAATAATTATTGCTCTGGGCAAGTATACTGAGCTTTATAATTTATGATTAAATGTAGTGTGGTGCTAGAACCTTAATAATAGTGCAACATAACAGCAGAATAAACCCTTGTCATTACAACATTTCCTGAATGTGTTCACACCAGCAAATCTAAATTTATTTCAAAAAGCTGCACTCCACAGTGAGTGAGTGTGAAAAGTTGAAGACAATATTTTTAATAACGTTTTACGAACACAGGTACATTCCGCTTGTAATTATATCTACAGACAGCAGCCTGAAATAAATGTTATTTATGAGACTGAGGAATTGAATGTGGTGAATTAAAATGAGATTCCGATTTAGAGGCTAAAGTGCATTACAGGGTGCTGATTACCCAAACTCATTAAACACAAAAAATGTTCCTGGGAAACAAGACAGGAGTCTGGATATATGGATCCAAGCACGTAATGTGATGTAAAAGCTGTTTACGAGGCACATTTTCTGCCAGGTTTGGTGTAATTAAGCACAGTTAATGCAATGGTATAATGTTATATTTTACCCCGTTAAAGTTTCGCTGGGAGGACTTGTACATGTAAAATGTATTCATCGCCCACGTTTAATGGCTGTCGATCACTTTGCACATTTGAATCTAACTCACTGCCGATAAACATCTCATAAAATAAAGGATCAAATCAAACTGACCAGATAAAATTTTTACCTATTATTTATGTTTTTGTCATACTCTTTTTTTTTTTTTTTGGAAGCATCAGAAGATCACGCTCAGGACGGAACTCAGACTACGACAGGACGTGTAATATACTGTATGTGTCCAAAAACATCAGACAGCATTGACAATTCAGGATGTTTATGGATTAAAAAGCTAAGTGCAACGCAGTAATATTGCGACATAACTCACATAGCAGCTCAAAGCTCATAGAGCTGGACGTTCGGTCGAGACCTTTATTTCATGTGCTCATGTCACACTGCGAATCGAGACAGATAGACTGAGTTTTGTCAAATCCTTGTGTGACCCCTAACTGTCCCAGAGCTGCTGTCTGAACGTTCCAGGATTTCCCAGCGCACTTTATTTGGAATCGCGTACTCACACAGAGAAGTAAATGTTGTTCATTTGAGTCGTTCAGCGATGAACCCATTCAAGAATGTAAACCAGTGAATTAGAATGTTAATCACATTTAGGGGATGAAGCGCTTGATGCGGTGCGCCGATAACCCAAACTGCAACCGTTCACTTATAAAACGGTGTTCTTGGGGAGTTGAAAGAGTTCTGCATGACAAGGCCGTGCATAAGGACAGAATTCTGGAGCTGAGAAAGGACAGCTGAGGGACAATCTTAGCCCTGTCACTCAGGGTTGCAGCTGCCGGGGCCCATGGAGGGACACTCTGCACAGGGCGAAGACTCACACAGCCCTCCACAAATCACACACACCCTTTCACTTTAGAGTCACCAAATCACCTTGTGTACCTGTCTTTGGACGATGGGAGGAAACTGGGGACCCTGGAGGAAACACACGCCAACATGGGAAGACCAAACTTCACACACATAAGGTCATAGTCAGGATTTAAGCTCACATACTTGATTTGAGACAGGGGATGACAACAAACAGAGCAAAGGCACAACACTTGAGGCGGGGTGACATACGCAGGGAGACGGGAAAACAACTGTCCAGCCCCGCAGATTCATCTTCACATGGGGAAATCGAGATCTCTTCCCTCTCTCCTCCGGTACTTGTTGCTAATCTCTCCTGATTGTCCTCTACAGCATCATTTCTCACCTCAGAGGCCACCCAAATGCAAGTTCAGTCTGTTCCAAACTAGGCTACTCTGTCTCATAGCACCATTCTTGCTCCAACTCTCTGCACCACCTGTTTGAAACCTTTTCAAGTTCTTCCACTCTTCCTCTGCTGGCATCAGATTCAAAGTCCTGATATTAATCTACAAAGGCAAAAATGGTCCAGCAGCTTCCTACCTCACAGCTGCTTATCACATCCCACAATGCACCACAACCGCTCCAGTCCTTCAGCACTCGGCTGGTCCCATTTAGATGCATGCATAGGTCCTTCAGATGTCTGAACAGTTGAGTCATGAGTATCCTGACCCACCAAGTACCGAAAAATGTGTCAATAAATGAACCTGTCCAAGTTTTTCAACTTGTGGTGTGATCCAGCAAAGAAATTCTTTTATATAAGAAAGCGTGAGTCACATATAAAATGATCACAGCTGAACTGGGCGTGGCCAGGCACACCATTCCCACCAGGGACGAGGGTAACATGTACATGTGCCATAATTATATTTACAAGTCTTTTTAGTGTAATATTTTTTGTGTGCGATCACTATCATAAATAACAGGTCCCCTCACATCCTCACTTCTACACACTGATGTAAGCCGGGAACGAAAGAGTGTTTATTAAAACATAATGAGGAGAGATGTTTAATTCAAAGGGAGTCGAGGGCGAGAAGTGAAATGAACCTGCAGTTGGCTTCACCGCCGGTAGGGCGAATCAGTGCCCACTGTGGCTTTAATGTGTTTGAAAGTGAAAGAGAGAGAGCGAGAGAGAGAGAGAGAGAGAAATGTGTGTGATGGGCCATGGCTGCATTAAGAGTGCTTTGCTCCTGGCCAAAGACCTGACTGGGGCTCAATGTCATCTCAGCAATGAAAAACGAGTAGAGGAGGAGCCCACGGGCAGAATGTGTTTGAGCATGTGTGTGTGTGTGTGTATGTGTGTGCATGCCATTATCCATGTCTGTCATTGCATATCTGTGTATTTAGTTGTGTTATTGAATTTCTGTGTTTTTGTGTGTGTGTGTGTGTGTTTTTTTTTCTTTTTTAAACATATATTTGTGTCTTTGCATATCAATGCATGTACGTGGGTGTGTTTATGTGTGTGTGTATGGATGCCTGTTCCTCACGGTCTCTTTCTATACGTGCGCCCGGAGGTCATGCCCAGATTCCACCAGTTTCGCTGCTTCTTCCTCGGTTTGTGTTGTAGTGAGGCCAATGCTCATTAAGACCAAATAAAAAACATTATATTCAACTGTATAATTAGATATAACAATGCATTTATTTATTGATTGATTGATTGATTACAATATTTTATTAGCAGGACTTCGTTGAAAGAAAGTGAAGTGATTGTCATTGTGATACACGGCAGCACAGCACACGGTGCCACAACGAAATGTGTCCTCTGCTTTTAACCCATCACCCTTGGTGAGCAGTGGGCAGCCATGACAGGTGCCCAGGGAGCAGTGTGTGGGGACGGTGCCTTGCTCAGTGGCACCTCAGTGGCTGCCTTAACTGCATTAGCATTAACAATTAACATTAGCATTAACAATGCTATATGTTAATTACAATAAAAGTAATCAGGGAAATCATTCTGTCATCATCATTCCATTTGTCCAGCAATCACACACACACAGAGACACACACCATGGACTAATAACTTTGTGTCATGTGTAAAAATTGCTTGCATTTCCTTATCCTCAGTAACAAATATTGTTCTTATTATTTATTATTATTATGTTAGCTTTTTTTGCCCTCACACACACAAGTGCATGTATTCCCCAACACACTGTGGGCATTATTGGTGTGCGTACCTGTGTTTTTGTGATGTAAAAAATTCAGACCACAGTCATTTTAAAACGTTTTGTGACCTCTAACCTGAGCAATTCAAATCTGTTTTCCATTCGAGGACACGTATAAACTAAAATGCCTTTGTGTGTGGTATGCCTATGCACAGGTACACAAAATACACGTGTGCACACACACACACTAGATAACACTAGAAATACCCATGCATACACAATGACACACATGAATGCATACAAGTGCACACGTGTACACAAAAATGCTGTGTGGCCTACGGACACATAGACACACAAACGCAAGTGTGAATGTGCACACACATTTTCTGACCTGACCTTTCCTGGATCTCAGGGTGCTCTTGGTGAAGATTAAAAAAGCGTTCCATAAATTATTCATTTCTCTCCTTTGGCCTAATTTAAAGTTTGCCAGATACAAAAACTGTATGGCTTCTGCAGTCGCACACCTGAGAGTCAGTACAACTGGGCAATGGGCAGAGTGCCAAAGCAATGCACTGTGGGACCTGTAGTGTTATTCCAAAAGTTTGTCTTAAAAATTCCACTCTCTCTCATTAGGCTATCATCACGGCTTTGGGAACTTATCACACATGTGTGTACAGAGGGGGTTTGAGTATGTGTGAGGGATTCCTACTTTTTTCACAGCAGATGAAGCCTCAGGAGAGGGATGTTTTTAAACCCATGACCACAAGAGATCACCCCAACTCATCAGAAATAATAAAAAAAATTATTATTACCGCTGCCCCCCTACCCCTCAAAAAAAGGCTGGAATAAATCATTATCAGTGTGAAATGCAGCACACAGGAAGATAATCAGTACTGACCAGAGGGCACAACTGCCAATCTGAGGAATAAACTCTACTATGGTCTGACCTTCCTCCCAGCTACTCACACACACACACACACACACACACACAAAGTCTCATATGTATTCTCACACTTGAACTTATTCACATTCATTTGCAGCGAAACGTCCACATGTTTCATACAGTGCAGCACACACACGCAGTGCGTGTGAGATGAAGAACACACACCCTCATTAGAATATCTGCTCTGAAGTCATTTGCATAAAACCCCATCTCTCTTAATTAGAACTCCATTTCTCCCTTGACTTACTTTGCACCAAAACTCGTTTTCCTCCTCCCTTTAAAAGCCAGATAGATGGAGTGTAACTGGCAATTAGTTTGCCGCTGATTAGCCAATTAACACTTCACCGGCCCCTCTAATCCTTATCTCAAAAGCGGTATCGCATGAAAGTAGAGGCATGACAAACCTAAATAGCCTCAAAAATAGATATTTGTGTATGTTGATACCAAAAACCAAGTGTATTGGCAATAACAGTGGACCCAAACATGCAGGATTAGGCAGAAAAGTCATCTATTGCAACTAATGGCTACCGATCAAATAACTGGTAAGGTTAAGGCGTCCTGGAGGGGAGAACTGATTGGTTGGCCATTCTTGACCAAATGCACAGATCAGCCTTATTCACGAGTTATTAGGTTATGTGCTGACCTCAGAAACCTGAGCTATCCGATTAGCACTGACTCTTAAAGGGGTAGCGTGGAGTTTGTTAACTCAAACTGACAGACGGCAACTTTGCTTCACTTCCTGAAACCTTGCCTCGGTTAATGTGTTCGGCAGTCGTCACCATAAGCGGATCCTCTTTACCACTCATTCATCAGTTAAATGCAACAAGCACGAGGAGGGGTGTCTTGTTGTCACAAAAAGAGACGCAATGTGTGGAGTGTTCAATAATGTCATGTTCACTTAATCTCCAGGAGCAAAGAATACACTTGTGTGATGAACTTAAAGTTCATCTTCTGGTTGGGTGAGTAGAGAGTCCCTTCTCTCCAAGATACAGATAGATATAGATAGTCCTTTCTTGTTTAAATCATTTTATTTCAGCAAATCCTGAAGACAGACTTGATTTGAACATGCCCCACCCATCTTGTTTTAATTGACTGAAGATCTGACAGTGATGTATTTCAGATATGTTTTTTAGAACTACACGTGACTTCAGAAGATTGAAAAACATTATTCTATTTCATGGAGTCACTGGAATTGCATAAAAGTTTTGTTTTGATCAGTCACATGCAGGCCACACAGTTAAGAGAGTAAGTTCAGAATTTTGTGAGAACCAGGCCAACAGTCTACATTGAACTTAAAATGAAAAAAAAACTCTGCACATTCTCTAATATTGTAAACTTTGCTTTCACGATTTTTGTTTGTTTTCACGATTAATTGTTTAAATTAATAAGTGACAGTGATTTACTCTGGCCCTGTAGTTTTTCATATAGTGTACATGCAGTCCAGTCTAAACAATTTATGTCTGTTTTATATTCATCATCCTATTCAATAACATGGACGAGCATGTATGGTATTTTATATGTCTCTGTTTTTCTGATTCTCAGCTCTCTTCTATAGGTGTCGACTGTCAATGTGTGGTTGTGTATATGTTTATGTTTGTGTATGTGATTGTACGTGTGAGTGTTTATGCATGTGTGTATGTGTGAGAGTGTAGAAGTGTGAGGAAGGGGCTCCTAAACACAGCTATATTCTGTAGATAACAGGATTAGGGGCGAGGCGTATAATAAGTCGGTGGATAGGCCCCCTGGCGGAGCTGTAATCCGCTGCTTTGATGTCTCTCAGCTCCATCAGGTGCGGCTGGGCCTGGCTGCTGTGGCCCCAGGGCGCAGCTCTGCCGTGGAGCTCAGAGTGCCTCATTAGTTTTGCCTGTTTACTAAAGCCGGCCCCCTTGTGATGGAAAATAGTCGGATGTTCGTCCTCGGCTCCTGTGGAAAAGGAGTTCGTTTTTTTTTTTCTCCTCCACCCATCTTGCTCACCCGCACTCTCTCTCCCTGTTCCATATGACTTCTTCGGGCCCCACGTCAGGTCCAGGAAATCTATGACCATCTACCATCAAAGCCTTGTTCTTATTGCATGTGTCTGTCTCTCCATATGAGTGTTGTTTGTGCATTTTTTTAGTGTATGGTGTGTGCTTGTTTGTGTGAGCTTTAGTGTGTATGTGTGTGTGTGTGTGTGTGTGTGTGTGTATTTGCATTCTTGACAGGAGGAAAAAGTCTGAGTGCTGTGTCTCACTCAGCTGCTGATTCTAATTAAAAATATCACAATAATTAAAGTCTTCAGCTTGACAAGCACAGACTCCAATTTGCCTTCAGACATTCCTCTCTAATTAGTTAATTAATCCAAACGCAAATTATAAGCAATAATTAGTCAGTCAAGCTTAACGTGAAGTCTGGTGACTCAAAGCCGAAAGGTTTTTTTCTCCCAGTTTTCTTTATGTCGCTCTTTAGCCTTCTCTCACCTCACCCATCCCTCCTTCTCTGGGGGTTCTTTCACTCTGTCCTTCACTCTTCTACAGTCTACGGGTCGTCCGGTGCAAAACCGGGGCGCCATTGCACTGGCGGATGGCTAATCTGGAACCGTCTCCTCTGTCTGCTTTTGTTAATTAATTTTGTGCCCCTTAATGGATTTATAAAGAATCCTTTGCTGAAGCTCCTGTGAGCGGCGATGTGGGATCTGGCTCCTGCTTTGGTGGCAGCCGTGCCAATTTCACGTCAGTTAGAGAACAGATGCAGAGCGTGTAATAACAGTTATTAAGACATTTCTTTTTTATTTCCTTTTCTATTCTTTTCTCTTCTTTTGGATTGGAACTCGGTGTGTTTGTGTGTGTGTGTGTGTGTGTGTGAGTAAAAGAGAGTGCTGTTGAAGCAGCATGGATGATAAAAACAACTCTGCAGCACAGACGGTGCTAGCATTAAGCTCTTCGCAATTATAATTAGGAGAGTGTTTAGACTAGGATTTTTTAAAGTGAAACTGATTATTAAACTGTCAAACAAAGTCCCCTTGTCAGAGATTTTTTGCAACTTAATTTACAATCATACTGTCCTGTACTAAACAAGTTGAATGCTATTTTGGCTAACAATTTAGCTTGTGCTAAACTTTAGCTTAATAGTAGCAAGTGCTTGGTTAGCTTTACTTTCAAAATGTATTTTTTTGAACATGTGTATTTGTTTTAGGTTTGTTTTGAACGATTTTTTGACTTTTTTCATCTAGCAATTGACAGTTTGTTTAACGGGTGCACTATGTGGGTGCGGTGAATTTAGTTCTATAGTTTATTTTTTGCGTGTCCTTGTGTGCCTTTGTGTGAGTATGCCTTTGTGAGGTGCATGTTATATGGGTGTGTGTGTGTGTGTGTGTGTTGTAATCTGCACATTCAGGTCACTCTCTGTCACCCTCTGTCTGTGCTCTGATTGACAGAATCAGTGATGCTCCCTGGGGGCAGATCGCACACTCGTCCCTGCTCTTTCCTTTACCCAGCACCCCCCACCCAACCCCAGTACACACACACACACACACACACACACACACACACACACACACACACACAGTGTTTTGCTTCCAGATCAGGTACGATCTCAAAGCTGAGCTGATTGCTGAAATCTTGAACACATCAGAAAACCAAAACACTCCCTGGTGTGCTGCTACAGATAAACTTTTCTTCCGTTTGTATTTGAAGAATGTGGTTTTCTATGTCTTTAGATTACATACAATCTCAGTGGTAATATAATCTCTCATTCTGTGTTCTGTGGAGAAATGACAGTGTCACAACATCCTTTGGCCTTCAGACACATCTTAAAGGTCTGCTGTCAAACAAATGTTTCATTTCCCGCGTTCTGTCTTTCAAGCACACACACTAAACCCCCCCAAAGCACATTTTCGCCTGCATACACAAAACGGTGCCCAATATGGGGTGGGAGAAGACACAGACTGAGACTTTCTTTGTTTTACCAGCACATGCACAGGCATTCAATATGCATTGCATGCATGCACACACACATCCGTGCCCACAGTTTCTGTCTGTGCATCAGCCGCAGCAGCATTGCTGTTTATGTTGGGTGACACACACAGGCTCAGCGGGTCCTCTTGTCAGAGGGGATTTAGGCGTCTGTAGTGGTGCCCGCTGTGGCAGGCTGACTGGTGGGCAGACACCAGGGGCAGATGGGCCCTTCGCATGCCATCCGCATCATCGCCGCGCACCCTCCTGTCCCAGCCAATCAGCATCCTCCCTCCCGCGGCCGCGTCCCAACCAATCATTGTCCCGTGCCGACCGTCGCTACAGATATACATCTGCTGGGTATCAACGGAGCAGAGGAGAGATGCTGCAAATGTGTCTGTTTGTGTGTGTGTTTCTCTGCAGCGCACATATAGAGTCATTGCACACACCTACATACAGTAAAACAACGCTAATTATAAACACACATGCTTTAATATTCAAACTATATCATATACTTTCATTAATGGCAAATCAGCATGGAAGACTGGAACATGTTATCTGTCAAAATAATGTGACTTCCATCGCGCAAATTCACAATGGACACTTAGATTGTTCTTGCAGGAGTCGTGTGTCATTTCTAGATTCGTACAATAAAAGAGAATTCTCAGCCTCCGTGACCAAATGGACAAGCTGCTCATACCAAACATGCAGAAACCACAGCGGAGACTATCCCCCCCATTCCCACCCAAATGAATTCCTAAGGCATTTAAAAATGAGCCATTCAATTAAATGATCTCTAACTTGAATAATGCAATTAGCTCAAGAGCACCGACCTATCAGAACTCATTTTACTGATCTTGCACATTTTTGCACCCAGCAAGAGGTTCTGTAAATCAGGTTGACGGTGTTATCTCCTGCAGCGCCTGCCAAAGGAAGGATGGGCGCGCTTCATCAGCATGCATTACGGCTCGATTCTGCCGTTCATGGAGGAAAGAGCTGGGAGGTAGCGCCACTTTGGACACAACGCCGCAGCCTGCTCCATTTGCTGCTGCTTGCCTGCATATGCATGTTAACATGCGCGCTTGTGGTGTAATGGAGAGCGTGTCAAACGACAGGGTTTATCTGCCGATGACCCACTAAACAGAAGACATATTCAGCCAGCCACAATCATGCGCCACCACTTGCTGTGTTTCTCCCTCTTTCTCTCTCTCTCTCTCTCTCTGTGTGTGTGTGTGTGTGTGTAACGTCATCCATGCGAGTTTAACTCACACCAGAGGCATGGATTTAGCCGGCATAAAAGGTCAAGTTATGAGGATGGAATGGAAATGCGCCATAAAGAAGTGCTGGCTGGTGATTTCGCCACTACTGTGGAGAATTCTGATTAAAGATGTTCAGTTGTCTGTCAGTGGGGCAAACATTACAAAAATGCGCTGCTGGTTGAGTCCATGTCCATGCATAGACACTGATTCACAAACAGCAGCACAAAAAAAGTCATGACCATACACTTTTTAACTTTAGATAGACAGACATGAATGGAGTTTGTAAACACACACACACACACACACACAAACACACACACTATGAATCCATTAAAGTCGTCTTTCTGTAGCGGAGTATGTTGAGGGGTTTGTGGGCTTAAAACCTGACTGCATTAGCTTAAAATTCAGCCTGCAGCTACAAGGAGCATGAACACACACACACACACACATGCTCTTTAACACACCCTCACTTTCATATCAGACACAGTATAGGTTCCTTGGTCTAACTGTGGTTCTATGCAGAGTATGGAGTTCGGAGAAAACTTCGGTGAACGGGGGATTCTGGAGGATTGACAACAGATCCTCCCTCCACTGTATGTTTCTATAAACTAAGAGAGCAGCCTGCTGTGTGTGTGTGTGTGTGTGTGTGTGTGTGTTATTGGTAAACAGATGCTGAGCTGTAGTGACACAGCTGCCAGTGCTGAAGCAAAAAAAAAAAAAAAAAAAAAAACAGGTCAAGGTTATGAGCAGAGAGTCCAGGACATGCTCATTGCCCGTGGCAACGCACAGTCACACAGACACACACATCATCATCATCCGTGTGTGTGTGCAGTTTAATGCCTGATACAGTTTAATGGTGGAGAAATGTGGCCTTGATTATGGCTGGATTTCACCTCTTGCTCTCTAATGTATTATTTGTAAAAGCATTATTTGTAAAAACACGTTCTATTGTGAGCAAGTAAGTTGTGAAGTTTAGCGTATGTTCTACTTGCTAAAAATACTGTAGTGCTGCATTCATTTATACCAACAAAGGGCCATATGAACTGTACCAGATACTGAGCAAGGCACCGTCCCCACACACTGCTCCCCGGGCGCCTTTCATGGCTGCCCACAGCTCACCCAGGGTGATGCAGAGGACACATTTCGTTGTGTCACCGTGTGCTGTGCTGCAGTCTTTCACAACAACAATCACTTTACTTTCACTTCACTTTTGTTGTTGTGATTCATAAAACAATACATTACCTTTGGGGCAAAAGTTGTGTATTTCTGCAGATTACGTGAAAAGAACAGAGGGAAGGGGGTGACTGCAGGTCATTGGTGCATATTAAGATAGGGTCCTTGAGAAGGCCACGATCTGTCACTGTTACTTCAAATTGATTGTGAATTGACTCTTTCTCCAGAAGTGTCACTCGGTCCAGGTCGGGATTTGATAGTATCATCACGACTGGCTGGTTAATGAGTTACCTCTCTAAAGTTTACATAATATGTCCTGAAGCTAGACCTTTTCTCCTTTAGCATTTAAAAGTCATTTACATTTTTGACGCAGGTTTCTGTATATGTTGCGAATAATCTTAGCTGCCTGAACAGAACCTCTCCTGTTGTCTAATTTTTTTCTAAAATAACACTAATTTAAGGTCCTTTATTATTATTTTTTTTTTGCTTTTATTCAAGTGTTAGTGGTCCCCCTAATACTGTATCTGAAGAAGCAGAATTACAGCTACTTTTAGTGAGTCCCAGAATGAGATTTCCCAGGATGCGCCATTTCGGTGTCTGTAGCTTTAAATGCTAATGAGGAAGGGGAGAGGCGAGACGAGGAGGAGAGCGGCCTATAGAAATGAGCGGAAATTATGTCATCAACACCATTCACCAACCACAATGTTTGCTGCAGACATGAAGTCGTGTCTGTGTCTTTTCCCAAAATAATAAAATAACTCACTGTTATTGAGTGTTATTTTCACATCCAATCACCAAGCTGTTGGAATTCGTTGCACATTTGGAAGCCATGAGTCACTTTTTTAAGTGAAGGGTGGGAAAAAGCATGAGAAACAGGAGGTAACCTTTCCCCTTATGATGTCATAAGGGGACAAATTCCAGATCCAACCGTCTGAGCTGCCTCTCCCCTTGGGCTAGGGGAACTGATATTAACGTTAAATAATCTCGCAAAATAAAATTTTCATAATAGGCGATCTTTAATAGACATGCAACAATAAATATTCGTGAATATTATGTATTTCAGATCACTTTTTCAGACATGTTTAAAAAAAAGGACATATTTGTTAAACTATAGGTTCTTGGAAAAAATATAATAAATGACATTTTTGACTAGTTCTAATAACACTAATAAGAATAACTACTACTAATAATAGCGTTCATTATACTATTAATCATTGTCATGGGTCTGGCAGAGACAACTTTCATGCACAATCACCTGTCAGCGCCGACAGGATCCCGCAAGAACTGGGCACACCTGACTGCAGGCCACGCCCCTCCTGATTCCCCGCACCCAAACTCCTCCCTTTGTAAGTTCGCCTGCAGCAGTGTTCTGGTTTTGACCCGTCAACCGAACCTTGGTCAAGCCATGGACTGAGTGTGGACAGGTTATAGTTTTGTTAAAAATGTCTTGTGTTGGCGTTTCCAGTTGGAGTTGTGGTGTACGTTTTCCTCGTCCCGTTTCCTCTTCCCCTGTCCCAGAGCAGAGACCTATATGTTGGTTTGTCCAAGCTAAAATGTGTTTAAAAGAGGTTCTCCTCTTTTTTAAGGCACACACACACACACACACACACACTCAGGCCAAACAGGGCATTCCTGAGCAAAATAAAACAGCCGAAGTGCGGCGTGCGACGTATATATATATATATATATAAATATAAAAAAAAATAGCTGAGCTGCACTTTGGCTGTTTTATTTTGCTCAGGAATGCCCTGTTTGGCCTGAGTGGTGTGGCCAGTTCTAACTGGATCTTAGGGAGCTTCAAAGGAAAAGCGGTTGACTTATTTACCGCAGCCAACGAGGCAGAACCAAGCAACTTCAAGTTGGCGCTGCTTCTGTAACCATTAACTGCATGTGTGTGTGTGTGTGTGTGTAGCCCAGTGAGGTAATGGCCAGCTTCACACACCCTGTCAGTTCAGTCGTTCAGTGGCAGCAGCAGAACGCGGTGGGGAGATTTGGTGGGTGAAGGCCCCGGCTTGGATGAAGTCTGGCTCCCGCTATAGAGAAGCCAGGAGCCCCTGGGCGGAGGCTCTTCTCCCCCCTGGGAGACCCCTATAGCTCCAGGGTGGGCACTTTTAGTGGAGCGTATAATGGAAGCTGGAGCAAGTTATGCACTTGTGTTATGAAAGAGCCGCACGGCGCGGCCACCGCCGCAGTCTGTGGTGTCCAGTTACAGTCTGCAGCATCTCCCCCTGTCAGCACGTCGCACGCCGCGCAATACTTTCCTGTTTTAAAAGAAACAGATATGCGTCGTGTGATTAACTGCAAAAGATCACGGGCAGAATGCGGCGTGGAATGGAGGGGGGAAAAAAGCATGTGTGGCGCCCCGGGCGGTGGGGATGAGACGCTCTCTATCCAGCATACAGACAGCATACCCCCCCCCCCCCCCCCCCCACGCACACACACGCACTGACATGTCCTACACACTAAAGTGTGTCTTTTTGTCTGTGTCTGTATAATAAGGGACACAACAGAACATGAGAAGAGACTCTACATGTATGAGTCTCGGGATACATATTTATGTCCAGGCAGGAAGAGAGACACTAATACTTATTCGCCCCGTCCTTATAGAAAGTGTATTCTGTTTTTTTTTTTTAACTATCCACGTGTATTTTATGTCATTATATTATAATTATGATTTGAGATACATTTTTTTTTATGTTTTACTATGTATGTGACAAATGAATCTTGAATGATTTTTTCATCATTAGAGTAATATTCTCCCTACTTTTACTGAGAGGGTTACTGTACTTTCAGCAAAATACTGTGTTTCGCGTCACCTTTAATTTTTCCTCTTTTTTGGGGGGGGGCAGCAGCAGATTCGGTTTACGGTCTTGACAAAAAAATATAAATATATTGTAAGAATAATATAGTTAAAAAAACAGAATCGGCTGCTTATTATTCATGGCGGTGCGGCCGATTCGCCACGCCTGGCGCGCCCCGGCGCGCGCTCCCGCGGTAATGAGCGGGATCTGTTAACCGGTAAAACGAATGAATAATGAAAGGACCGGGCGGGGCGGGCGCGCGCCCGCGGGCCGCGTCTCTCGGCGCCCGAGGCCGGATAACCGTCTCAGCGGACCGTGGAGAGGACTGCCGCGCGTGCGCCTGGTCCAACCGTCGCATGAACCCAAGAGATGAGAAATTCGTAAAAACCAAAAAAAAAAAAAAATAAAGGTTTTGAGGTGACGTTCCAGACGATTCGGCGAAGAATAAAACCACGAATTAATATTATTTTATACTGCGATAAAACTCTTAAAACTTCATATCCAGTTTTTTTCAAATGTAGCTACCGGTAAAAACAATAATTCTGAAATTAAATTTATTTTTTATTAATAATGTGTTGTACAGGCCCGTGACGCCAAAAACAACTATTATTAAGCTCTTATTAAAAAGATCATACGTGTAAATTATAGCGGATACTGGACGTCTTGGTGGAGAAGAGGTCGGAAAACGAGACACGATGTTCGCTCAGTTTTTCGTTTCTAACCGACTTTTGTGGATTTGACTGAAACGTCGTTCAGTAATTCTCGGATTATTAATGGGCGCAATATATCACGTATTGTTCGGTGCGCAGCCGCCTGTGGGTTTTTTTAGCGGGGGTGTAGGTTTTTTTAACGGGGGGGGTGAAGGGTTTTTTTAAGGGATGTGGAGGGTTTATAAACGGGGCGGGGTGAAAGTTTTTTTAATGGGGGGTGGAGGGTTTTTTAGGGGGGGTGAAAGTTTTTTTAATGGGAGGTGAAGGTTTTTTTTAACGTGGTGGGGGGGTGGTGGAGGGTTTTTTTAACGGGGGGGTGAAGGTTTTTTTAGTGGGGGGGGGTGTTTTTTTTTTTTTACATTTTTTATTGGGGGTGGAGGATTTTTATAACCCGGAGGGGGGGGTCTCGGGTGGATCCGTGTCCCCCCCGCGGACATGTGGCTGCCGCACCTGGGTCACAATACTTTCCGCTCGATGGGTCGCGCGCCGGAACCCGCGGGCCACGCGCATTAAAAAGCCCGGATCGACAGGCAGCAGCGAGAGAGAGAAAATTATTTCATCCAACAAAAATGCGCTGTTCATTTCTATTTCTCATCTCGGCTTTAAACGTTTAATTCAAACGTAATTGCCAAATTCGCTAATAAAAAAACAATCGTCCATTCACCGCATCTGCAACATTAAAATAAAACGCTTTGTAGCGTTGCGGTGATTAAACACCACATGTACAATTTAGAACGAACGCTATTTAATATTTTATATTATAACATTTGTCTCCTCTGCAGTCAACCTACTTTTATAATAAAACACTGGTAACTATTACAGGTAGCTGTTATCACTGTTATCGTTATTATTAGCACACAGACGAGAATGTTTTATACAATAAAACACATTTTTTTTATTTGATAGAAATGAAATCACCGAACAAAAAAGACCAACTTCTATCCATCACCAGAACAGCTTGTCTATGGGGAACAAAAAAAATAAAATGATAATAATACAAGATGCTACCTAAACCAAGCGTTCACCCACGCACAATGGTACAGTCACAGAGTAACAGCCCGGTCTGTTCTTATATACAAACTTCCGTTAAATTAGGCATAAATAAATATATACAAACATAAATATAAGCTCCGCCCTCCCCCCCTTTTTTTTATTATTTCCGCGTCATAAAAACGAAACGAAGATCTGGCCTCCCCCGCGGGGCATGCCGGACACGGGAGCGCGCTTTCACTGAAAGCCCGTCGCCGCCGTCCACGTCGCGAGTCGCGGAGCGCACGTCGTCATATGTAATATGTAATATGACTCGCGGACGCTGCCCACCTGGATTTCCAGTCATGAGCGCAAAACAAGAAGAGAACAGAAAAGAAAAGAAAAGAAAAGTTGCCATGCAGACGTCGAGACGTTCGTTCCATTCTGTCCCCAAAGTGTCACGTTTTGCTTCACAGCAGTCCGATACCGTTCAAAAATTCCCAAATGAATTATGATTGTGCCATCAGAGTTGCTTTGTGACCATTTTCATATTTCATAAAAAAATCCGCCATAAAAAAAAAATATTAGAAGGAAAAAACTACCAGACGTTCGTTCTTTCCTCCTTCCTGGACACTTCGTGGTCAGACTTCGGAAAAAAATGATCCACAAAAAAAAATGATAATAAAAATAAAAAAATTGACGCGACGTGACGACGGATGTGGAAAAGTCCCGCCACCACGCGCACCACGTGGCTGATTTCGGGCCGTTTCTTGCCCCCGACGCCCGTGGACGTGATCCGCAGTGAGGTAAGACGTGATGGGCGTGACGCGATCCAACATCAACAAGCGGCGACGCGCCAGCGCTCCCTGTCTGACGTCATTCCAGCGAGCAGGACACAGCTGACCTCGGTGTGTGTGTGTGTGTGTGTGTGTGTGTTCTACCGCAACCAAATCAATAACAAGTTTTAAACACTGAAGGGGATCTATGTGGCAACTTTCAAGGTCCCTCCAAACAGACTTTAACAGACTCGAGCCCAAAACACACACACACACACACACACACACACACACACATAAAAACAATGGTGGCGTTCATTGGCGTTGAGGCCATTGTCCCAAAATCCATCTTTTTTTTTTTAATTCCATTGTCTTCTCTTCTTCTTTTCTTCTATCCTCTTCTTTAAAGATGCCACCACCACCACCACCACCACCATCATCATCACATCACTGCTTCCCTCCCCAAAAACATAAATGCAATATCTTCAAGCTAAGATTATAAAGGATTTTAAAACATCTGTAGTTGTTGTTTTTTTTTTTTTTTTCGGTTTGATTGTTGCGTATTTATCCTGCTTCTGCGCATCTCCTGCTCGCCGTGTCTGTTTTTATTTCCGGTGCTTCTCCTCTTTGTCGCCGCTTTTGGAGGTGGGCCCGTCGCCCGCGTGCCGATTGGCTCCGGGGTTGCTGAGGAACATCTTGTCCAGCCCCTTCAGGGCCTCGGTCAGGTAGTTCTGCAGGGCGGTCAGGGCGGCGCAGATGGCCGGCGAGCCGAAGCCGTGGGTGATGAAGCTGAAGTGGGAGAGGCAGCTCTGGATGCCCGGCTCCAGGATGGGCGCGGGACGAGAGTTGCCCAGGGGGGTGCGGTCCTGCGCCAGCAGGTCAGTGAACTCTTTACACAGCTGCCTGGAGGAGAGAAAGAGCGGGATTCTTCAGGATCCACTCATCTATTTACAACAACGTCCCCTGACTTGGACAGACAGGTAGACAGAAAAGCGTGAGGGAGAAGAGAAGAGAGTCTGAGGGAGATGGGGAACACCTAAACATCCAAGCTACCCCACTTTTATACAGGATGGAATACCGCGATCTATTGTATTCCATACTGTCCGACGTTACAGGAACATGATGGCTGTAGCAAGAGCGGCGCATGCGAACTTCAACCGCTCACTCCTGTTACTCGTGGTCGTGGCTGCCGGAGAAACTGGACGCACACATTCCCTCACACACTCGCACCCACGGAAAATTCACCCCGTCTACATGCCTTTAGGTGGCAGGAGGAAACCGGAGAACCCGGAGGAGACCCCCAGTACAACCAAGGTCTGAGCCAAACTCGCAACCTTGGAGGCGTGGGACATGGGTACATACACTGCACATGTATTAATGTTACCGCATGGGAAACATCTACACCAGTGTTACGATATAACGTAATGCTGTTCTGTGTGAATAATGTATTTATATCATGCTAATAACGTATTTAATAACGCTTTTACGTAAAACGCAGTGTCCTAGTTACGCGTTAGTAACGCGGTATCTGCACGGAACCTGCGGATTTATTCCGCCTACTCTCATGTAACCAGTCCATTTACAGCAAACGCATTCATCACGGGTCATAGGTCATAGGTCAGTGGCGCAAAGTGGCCGGTGCGAGTGGATCAAACGACATTTTACTTGCTGTGACGCCCCGTCCAGATTCCATGACTACGCTGGCTGGCTGGAGGACTAGTTATCTCCTCCTTACCAACCAGCTGCATTAGCGTGGCGGGGCGCTGGCCGTGGTGCTGAACACGCGGGACAACGGTGTGTGTTTCACACAACTATTCTATACTGGCAATTATTTATATATATATATATATATATTTAGCAGTAATATATATAGTAGACAGAAATTAAATGCCTAATACTTTAGGGACGGTGGTTCCCTGTTTTCATAATAAAATTAAATGAAATTAGTCAATACCTGGCAACACAGCAGGCTGCCGGCTTTATCCAGATACTGTCCAAGAAAAAGAGACATAAATCTGGTGCACAGGCCTGGGACAGAACGACGAAACCCCCCCCCACCCTCCCCAGGGAGACGCCGATGACGCAACAGAGGTACGACGTCCGCGGACGTACACGGGACCGTGGCGGGGAATAAGCGCGGATGAAGCCATCAGGCGCGTTAACTCGCACCGAGAGCTGGGTGTCTACTGGGAGACCCCCTCTCCCCCTCCATCCGTCAGAGCTGTAATTTCTCTTCTCCGCTTCTCTCGGTGAGGCTCATGTATATGGATCGAGCTAAAAGTGGGAAAAAAAACACCAGATCACCTTTGACCTCCGCAGCCACTCGCGAGACTATTTTTTTCCCCGCAGCCTGTCTGCAAACAAGACGGACTGATCACTGCGTACCTGGGAAAAATAATAATTAACCTCCTGGGTTAGATCGATTTAGGGCTAATTAACTGAGCGCCAAAAAAAAACCACGAAAGACTCCAGCCGCGTGGAAAAGCGAACATCCGGCGTCGCGTGGAAAAGCGTGACCCGCGTCTCCTGCTCGAACCCGCGACGAGCCTGGTGTCCGGTGCTCCCTCCTCTCATTCATTCTGGGGCGACGGGACGTTATGGGGCCCGAGGCGCGTGGAGGGGAACGTGGGTGGAGGGGGGTGGGGGTGACGGACGGGACCCTGACAGATAGACTGAGACAGAGAGAGAGAGAGAGCAATGCCCCCCACCCCCGGGCGGAACTTGTCGTGGAAAGCTGCCATTTTACGACGCGTTTATAACGCGGACTCGTGTGCATCCGCCCACGCGTGTAGGTGTGGAGGTCCACGTACTTCGTTGCCAGCAGCATGTTCTTCCGCGAGTGGATCTCGTTGGGGTCGGTGTGCTGCCGGTTCAGGTACTCGGACACCGCCTTGGTGGGGAACTCCGTCTCGCAGATGTAGCCGAAGTCCCGCGCTAAGTGGACGGCTTCGCCTGACGAGCAAGCACAGCGATCGCGATCATTCTTAATTATCCACGCACTGCCATAATTACATAAAAAAAAAATCATATCAACGCACAGCCGCGTCAAATTTTCACCGCGGACCTCGTCATGAATTAGTGGGCGATAATTCACGATTAATAAACTTTCCCATTACCAATACACAAATAATAACCCCCTTTTTTCTATTTCGCGTCTCACCTTCCACCAGCGACGTCAGTAAGGTCACGTTGGCGGCCTTGCGTCTCCCAGCCGGTAGGTTGAGGCCGATCTTCTCCAGCTTCTCCCTCAGGGACCTGCCTCCGTTTTTCGACTTGGCTCTGGGGGGGCAGCAGCGGAGAACAACGTCGCCCCTTTATTCTTTTGCCGTCGCTTTTGTCGCTTTTTAATTTGTATCTTTTGACGACGACGCGGCGTCGCTCGTCGCCTCACCTGCGCAGCACGCCGCCCAGCAGCGACGCGTTCAGGCACTCGGGCGGCGACAGGCGACGCTGGACCTCGCCCACCGTCACCTTGTACTTGGAGGTGGAGCTGAGGAGCGACAGGCGGCCCGGGACCGAGCAGAACACCTCGTTCACGTTGAGGGCGAGGCCGCCGATCAGGCCGTCCTTGCTCATCATCAGCGACGCCACGCTCTTGTGCGGGACGGGAACTGCGTGGAGAGGGGGAGTCCGGTTAAAGCGTGGCCCGACGTACACGTGACCTGTGACATTATTATTAGTATTAGTATTATTATTCATATTCATATTTTACAATTAATATTTATTTTACAATAAAGCAGATCGACATTATCGATCGCTGATTGACTGAGACCCCTCCAGATCACATTAGCCCCCCGACGCCGAACGCTGACGGGCTAACGAGCGCGAGGAGGGTGAATAATGGCGCGAAAACGAATCACGGTCCTGTGGGGGGGGGGGGGGGGGGGGGGGGGGGGGGGGGGGGGGGGTCGCCTCGTTAACTTTCACCGAATCAGCGGGGAGCCCACATGCCGCGTTCTGAAACAGCGTCATTTATTACGGCGTCAAACGACGCTCTTAAAATATCAACACGCTTCAGTTCAGCCTCCGGATTTTCTCGTTCGAATTTAGAAATAAAAACGACAACGACGTGACAGTCGATAACCGAGAAGAACTTTTTTTTTCTCGACATTGTGATGCGAATTAACTATTTCTGCTCACGTTCGCGCATGCGTCCTGAGCACACGCTGCCTTAGGTGTCACGTCGTGAAGGAAGGTGCCGACCGTGTGTGTGTGTGTGTGTGTGTGTGTGTGTCCAACAATTACCTTTCTTAATTACCGACTGATCCAGGATGTTCATGCCGCTGTGGTTGGCGTCTTCCACAGCCTGCGGGGAGGAAGACCACCGGGGTGAGGCACAGCGAGTTTTCGTATTTTTTTCCCCACGCGTGAAAACAGGCCGTCGCGTTTTACAATGACTGGATTTATTGCTGGCTCTAATGACAATTTTTTTTTTTTAATAATTCTGTGATTTTAACTCCGGGGTCACGGGAAATGGCATCCGCGTGGGGATTAAAAAAAAAAAAAAAAAACCCCGGATCACGTCGTCCGTTAAAACCCACCTGCACGTCCTCCATGCCGTGCGCCAGCCCGTGCAGGGACAGGCCGTCCCCCATGCCCGCCTCCAGGCCGTGGTGCGTGGAGTGCAGCAGCACGTCCGGCCGGCGCACCGACGAGTAGTCCCGGCGCGGCGGCTCCAGGCCGGACAGCTGCGGCAGCGACGCGCGGGGCTGCGGGAGCAGCGAGCCGCCGTCCGCGCCCCCCGCGTCCTGCCGCTGCCGCGACCCCCACGGGTGCTGCTGCGGCTGGTGCAGCGCGTTCAGCGCGTACGGGTCGCCCACGTGCGAGTACGGGTCCTGGCTCTGGTGGTAGGGCAGCGGCTGGTAGGGCGGCGGGAAGTAGGGCGGCTGGAAGTCCGAGGAGGGCGCGTGGGAGAGCGGCGGCGCGCTGGAGTAGGGACCCTGCGACACGGAGCCCAGCTGCGAGAGCCTGGAGCTGTGGCTGGAGACCCCGTCATGGCGGTCCTGGGGACAGTGGCAGGTGTCAAAGGTCACTGTGCAATTCCAATCGGATTTCTCACACGCGTAATTACGCACGGTACGATATGCAGTGAAATGCTTTAGGATTCATATTTTTATACTCCACTGCACTGTAGTATAGTATCTTGCTGCTATAAAGGGTTTTAAAACACTTTTACGAGTTAGAAAGGACGCCACCCCACTCACCGTGGACGAGTACGCGTGCACCAGCATCTCCGCTCACAACAAAAAATAAAATTAAAAATGTAAAAACGACAAGAACAGTAAAGTAGCAGCGAATCGCGCGACGACGAATACACGAGGAAGAGGAAGAGGAAGAGGAGCGCGCCGCCGCCGCCCCTCGCGCCTCCTCGCGGTTTGCGCGTCGCGTCTCCTGCTTCCCGGTTTTTAAGGACGCGGAGGGGAAGCGGCGCGTGAACGAGTCGACGCGCTTCCCGCCGCCGTCAAGTGACGTTCGTTCAGCGGGGAGAGCGACGCGAGGAAGAGGAGGAGGAAGAGGAGGAGGGCTTTTTAATACATCCGTGTCCCCACTCGTGACTGGCTCGCGCTGTTCGGGGTCCCTGTGACCCCATTGTCCCTTTTAACGCCATTGTTCATCGACACCATGAATCACACCCCCCCCCTTCTCTCTCCGCTCGGGTCAGCAGTTCCGCGCGCAGCTGCGGGTCCGAGATCCACTTCCGGTCGCACCGTCAGAACCTCGTGGACGCGGAGCAGAACCTGAGCTCGGTCACACGTCCACCTGAGCCTCGCCGGGTCAAAGTTTGGCGCGAAGTGCATTGCGCGAAAGCGTCCCGCGTCTTCACTGTCGCAGATTTCACGCCACGACCCGCGTGGACGTGAGAAAACAGCCATGTGCGCACTTTTCTGTCTTTTCTTTTCTTTTCTTTTTAAGAAAGAGAGGGTCAGGAGGCGACATGCCGACCCGCGCACATCTGCGCGCCGCGACGTCGCGTCGGGATACGTTAATATCGGTAATATCGGAAACATTTTATATTCATTTACATTTAACATTCCACCGCGGAATTATAATAAGCATTTTTAACACCACAAAATCACGCAGGTATTAAATTAATTAAATTCTCAGTCAGACCAAATTATTACAATTAATTTTTTATCAATGTGTTGATTGATAATTCGTTCGAAAGATTTCCATTTTTACGCTCAATTGCAAAGTTATAATCTTAGAAAAATCGATATAAAAACTTTCGCTCGTTTCATTAAATCGCGGTAAAACGCGGTAAAAAAGCCGCTGCATCTTCACGTAAATTCTGCAGATCCAAACATGACAAAATCTCTCCAGAAAACACCAGACTGTCATTCGCCTTTCTTTCTTTTTCTCTTTATCTTTCTTTCTCTTTTGCGGCTCCTCCGGAGAGGACGTTTACCTCGTAAATATCTTCATACTTGACATTTTCCACCAGTTTCCACAGCATGTTCGCGCGCTGCTCCCTCTAAAGCGAGTGCATTCATGTGAGGAGTGAAGTTCTGAACTCCCCCCTCTCTCTCTCTCTCTCTCTCTCTCTCTCACTCCTCTCCCTCTCTCTCTCTCTCTCTCACCCCTCTCTCACTCTCTCTCCCACACTCTCTCTCCTTATCTCCCTCTCTCACTCACTCTCCCTCTCTCACTCACTCCCTCTCTCTCTCTCTCTCTCTCACCCCGCTCCCTCTCTCACTCTCTCTCCCACACTCTCTCTCCTTATCTCCCTCTCTCACTCACTCTCCCTCTCTCACTCACTCCCTCTCTCTCTCTGTCTCTCTCTCCCTCTCTCTCACCCAGACAACTACTACACGCGCACGCCCAACAATCCGAGACCCCCCCCCTCCGCCGTGATGGTTTCTGTCTGAAGTTTTACACGGAAGGGAGTGACACTAGCTCGGTGTGTGTGTGTATGTATGTGTGTGTGAGTACTTGTATCTCTACTTGCCCTCACACACATATAGTTTGCTTAAAAGTACTGAACGTTTTTTATTGGTAGACTAGAGTCATAGCGGAGTTAGAGTAGAGTAACTCCCGGGTTTTAAAAGTGCTGCCTAAAGGTTGTAAATATGTAATGTCACACCTCGAGTCGCCCGGGTCCCCACAAAGCCATAAAGAAGATTTTGTGTGTTTGTGTGTGTTCTTGTATAGATTTATTGTTGACAAAAGGTAAAATTATACAGTTTAGGAAATGTGTTTTCTAAATATTATTAAGATAATACTACAACTACTACTAATAATAATAACAATAGTAATAACAATAGTAACAACAACAACAATAATAATAATAATATTCACACTAAAGTGAGTTTTGACTCCAACGTAGAGCTTATGTAGATGTATTTACACATTAATAATTCAGATATTACAAAATGACGTGCGTGTTTCTTTGTGCTGAAATAGCCAGTCATTTTTTTGCGGTACGAAACAGGTATGAAAAATGTTTTAACTTCACGGTGAAACCACCTTGTAGTAAATTTTAATTTACTTTCACTCGAGCGTGTAGTACCTCCGTCCTAACCTGCGGTACTGATGGTGGGTGTTACACTATACATACTACACTATACTACACTACTACACTAACACTATAATAATATAATACACTAACAATACAAATATAAGTCGCATTCTTCCGCGCCACGTGGCCTACTTTGTGGGAGGAGCTAGTTGACCATTCAAAGGTTTTAATCCACTCGTTTTAAATCGGAATAATGTAACGCGATGACCCGAGTGTCACTAAGCGGGTAGAAAAGAGCCGTTTAACCGATACGCGGGTTCGCTGCGCCACCTGTTGGCGGAGAGATGAACCTACAAGAACTGTGTTGGGGAAACGTGGAACGGGATCACCGTGCCACCCGCGTTTAATCATTAAATAGTTATATAGTTTTGTTCCTGGTTTAATAAAGTCATAACTATATGGGGCAGTGGAGGCCTAGCAGTTAAGGAAATGGCCCGGTAATCAGAAGGTTGCCGGTTCGAAACCATGTCACTAAGGTGCCACTGAAGAAGGTTCTGTCCCCACACACTGCTCCCCGGGCACCTGTCATGGCTGCCCACTGCTCACCAAGGGGGATGGTTAAAAGCTGAGGACACATTTCACTGTGCTGTGGTGTCACATGTGACAACTAATCACTTTCAATACCCACTCGAAGCCATACATCTATCCTGCTTGGAACCTTTTGACTTTCCGCCACTCTGAGTAGTTTAAATGTCATGCTGATCAACTATCCCGAACCGCCAAGGTGCCACTGAGGGGCCACTGAGCAAAGCACCCGTCCCCACACACTGCTCCCCGGGCGCCTGTCATGGCTGCCCACTGCTCACTCAGGGTGATGCTTAAAAGCAGAGGACACGTTTTGTTGTGTCACCATGTGCTGTGCTGCATTGTTTCACAATGACAATCACTTCACTTCATTTATTTTAACCTTTTAAAACGATTAATCATATCCATATCAGCCTGTACAGTATTTAAGTTTTAGTTTTAGTTAGTATAGTTTAGTTTAGTGTGTATATGCAATCTTGAATCTCCAAACCTCACAAAAGATGATAAGCAGCAATGAATCCCACAATGTCATTGTTGATTTGAATGATTTCATGCGACCTTTTTTTAAAAGTCGGCGAGCCACGTGTCTGTACGCTGCCTGCCTACTACCCATGGGCTCTTGGGACTTAATCTATCAATAATATGACACTCGGCACTTTATCAGGCACGTTCTGATATATCTCAAACCCGGGTCATTTTTAACAGAGCTTTTTCTTCTACTTTAATTAAAATGAAGTAACTTTCACAGCCTGGAACATTTCACTGACTGTCGCACAATCGCGTCTGTGATTAATGAAGAAGAAATCTCATCTGATGTCATGTGCAGACTACACTGAAGTCCTTTATGAAGTCCTGGTAACCTTAATTACTCTGCATTATTATTCATAATGTACAAATAACCACTGGGCCACCAGTAGGAGTACAAATCTGGTCTTGTTTGGCATGAATTTATCATGATATTGAGTTGTGTTATATTTTTTCCCGTACTGACAGGTTTTAATGTCTGCTGAGATGCCGGTCACCATGACAGGTATGATTGCATTTCTTCTTTTTGGTGCTCCTTGCACGGTGAACACACACCTCACACACAATATTCTTCATCCTCTACATTTGCATCTTCGGCCATTTTCCTCGGCAATTTTGTGAAACCCAGTTATCTAGTGTGTTTATTTGTTAGGGATACGATTCAAAAACCTTTCACGAGCGGACCAGCCGCTCTGTGCCACTGGTGATGCTTGGATGCTTGTTTGCTGGAACGGGTTAAGTCACGGGCCCGTTAATATTTAATCTGTCCTGCTTCTTCAAATGTGGAGCCAGGCACAAGCTAACACGCCCTTTTACAGACGATGGCCAAACACTGAACATATATCATCAGCACACTGCCAGCCCGCCTTTTATGGGGGGGGGGATGTCTTCAAGCAATGACAGATGTCCTGACAGTTTGGAGAGCGAGAACAGACCTATTTATTTCATGTACAGCCCTCTTTGTTTACTGCAGGGTTTTGGTTTCACACACACACACACACACACACACACACACACACACACAAAATAGGTTGACACATAAAATCTTAAAACAGAAAGAGGATACAGCGATGCGATAAATCGTTCGTTCTCATTTGGTCAGAATTGTCGTGTTACAACCGCAAGGTGGCGGTAGAGCCTCGTCGTGAGCGGTGACGCTGCTGGTAAAGAGACAGAAACACAGGGACTTTGCTTCATTCAAGCACGTTTATACATTAAATAATAATAATAACAATAATAATATTAAAATTATAATAGTAATTAGTACGTATGTGATTTTTGTAGGCTGTGTACCTGATAAATTGCATATTTTTTATAATTAGAGAATGTGGTTTTATAAGTAGGGTATCGGGTTTTATAAAGACGGAATCAGGTTTTATAAGTAGGATATTGAGTTTTATAAAAAGGGAATCGGGATTTATAAATAGAGAATCTGGTTTTATAAGTAGGGTATCGGGTTATATAAAGACGGAATCGGGTTTTATAAAGAGGGAATCGGGTTAATAAAGACGGAATCTGGTTTATATGTAGGGTATCTGGTTTTATAAGTAGGGTATCGGGTTTTATAAAGACGGAATCAGGTTTTATAAGTAGGATATTGAGTTTTATAAAAAGGGAATCGGGATTTATAAATAGAGAATCTGGTTTTATAAGTAGGGTATCGGGTTATATAAAGACGGAATCGGGTTTTATAAAGAGGGAATCGGGTTAATAAAGACGGAATCTGGTTTATATGTAGGGTATCTGGTTTTATAAGTAGGGTATCGGGTTTTATAAAGTGGGAATCGGGTTTATAAAGAAGGAAAGCGGGTTTTATAAAGACTAATTCAGGTTATATATAGAGGGAAATCGGGTTTTATAAAGACGGAATCGGGTTTTACAAAGACGGAATCGGTTTTTATAAAGAGGGTATCGGGTTTTATAAGGTGGGAATCGGATTTTATAAGTAGGGAATCGGTTTTAATAAAGAGGGAATTGTGCGGAGCTCGGCGTAATTTGTCGGTTTCTCTTCATTTGTCTAATTATTTGTCAAAGTTGAAATTATTGTCCAGAATTGGACGCGGTGTGTTGAATGCGACACGAACCCGTTGACCTTGTGCTCCTGTTTAATTCACCGACTGTAAATATTACATTGTCGACGTTCGCAGGCGACGTTCTGCGCACGTAATGAACAAACACAGAAACAATCACATAAGTAAATAAAGCGCTTTGAGCAATATGCTTTATTGATCAGCGTAGCTCTCCAAGTAAGGATATTTTCATATACGTAGTTCAAAGCCTATGAGGAAAAAATTCGTCATTTATATATTTATATATAATTTCTCTTACAAATGCAACGTAAGGAATCTTTTTTTAAAACCGGCCTCATGGTATGAAATTGGTGTGTGTGTGTGTATGTGGGGAATGTCTGGTTGGGACAGTGTACAAACTTTTAACATGCACAATATACAGTTTCTAATGGCAACGGAGCTGGAAACCGGGACAATTTTACAGTTTGATACAGACCAGAGTGAGGCCTAGGCATAACTGGGAATGTTTTATCTTTTTAATCAAAGATATTACATTTGATTTTTTTTTAAATGACAGAAAGCAATATATAACTCGATAAAAAAAAATAATAATATAAATATAAAAGACAGAAATAAGGAGTTTTTCTTTCGTGTGTGTGGCCTGAGTGAGAGAGTTCTGAGACCCACAGACGTTAAATGTTCAACAGAAGAAAACACAGGCCTTCATTCCACCAACCGGTCTCAAAAGTAAAAGCCATTTGTGGTCATGTGAAGAATTATCAAATGAAAAATAATAATAATAATAATAAATTAATTGAATGATCTAATATCTGACCAAACACCCCTGGCACAATCCAAACACGGCAGCCCGGGCTGTGCGTCCCATTCCGCCCGGTCAAAGTTTGATCTTTGTCCCTCTGTCTTTTCATGGCCGGCGTTTGGATGGTTCTGGCCACCAAGAGCGGAGAGGGAGAGTCATTCCGTCTTTTCCAACTTGCCGTCTTTGGACGGCATCTCTGTGCCCTTGCGGAGCGGCGTTTTGTCGGCGCTGGCGTTGATCTGGCTGGAGTCGGGCGTGCCGGTGCTCTTGTTGGTGGAGTGTTTCTCCAGGTAGTTGAGCATTTCGCTCAGAATGGTCTGGAAGGTGCTGAGTGCGGCACAGATGGCCGGAGTGCCGAAGCCATGAGTGATCAGACTGCAGGGAGAAGGGAGAGGCTCATAAGGTGTGTGTGTGTGTGTGTGTGTGTGTGTGTGTGTGTGTGTGTGTGTTACTAATGTAACAGGCTACTGGACATAACGACAGAATTTCATTAAATTAAAATAATGAAACATTATAGACATGTATTTTGATTTGTCTGTGTGTCTGTCTGTATACCTGAAATGTGTGAGGTGTCTCTGGATGTCAAGGTCCAGGATGGGTGTGGGTCTAGAGGAACCCAATGGAGACCGATCCTGACTTAGAAGGTCCTGGAACTCCTTACAAATCTGCCTAGAAGCGCACACACACACACACACACACACACACACACACACACACACACACAGTTAATACAAATCAACGTATCAACATACATTCTGCTAGTAACGAGCCAGCGTTCATAACTGGTTTGTGTGTGGCATCGTTTGGAACAGTTCAAAGGACTAAAAGCTCCAGAACCGTGAGGCTCTAATGTCAGAACGGAACAGCAATACCTCATAATGTTAATTAATAATCCAGAAATATTCGACCAATAAAGCAATTCACTAGTACTGTATTAAACATATTAAATATCGGCATCTGTAATTTATCAAACAGTCACCACATGTACAGTTACAATAGTCCTATTGTAATATACATTAACTATACATTATTATATATATATATATTATATATACACACACACATTTAGTATATATATTATCATCTATAGATACATACATTTTATATCAATTTCATAATTAATTAGTCAAATCTATCTTTGCATCAACTTGATTATTATGAAATTTGTGGATTCTGGATTCTGGATTTCTGCACGAGTTTGTCTGGGAGATCTAAATAATGGCCGGTGACGTGACCCCAAAACTCTCATTTTAACCTGGACACAGGCAGGACAAAACATGGTATAAACACACACACACACTCTTCTCTTACTTGGTGGCCAGCACCATTTTCTTGCGAGCGCTTTGTTCCTTCGGCTCGGCGTGCTGCCGGGCCAGATGCTCCCCAACCGCTTTTGTTGGGAACTCCGTCTCACAGGTGTAGCCGAAGTCCCGTGCCAGGTGGAGCGCCTCGCCTGCTCCCCGAACCGAGGAGGAGAGAGAGAGAGAGCGAGAGAGAGAGAGAGAGAGAGAGACGGGCGGGTCAAAACCTGGGCCCAGCAGAGTAGCCACACGTAGCACCTGCCTTCAATTCAGTTCCAGCACATTCATTCAGAGCAGACTGAACCGAATCAGTTCACTCGTTCAGTTCAGTAAAGCACAGAAACAAATGGACGAACCGAGGAGGACAAGAGAGAGACAGGGTCAAAACCCGGGCCACCTCTCCGTCCCCACACATAGCACCGGCCTTCAGTTCAGTTCCAGCACATTCATTCAGAGCAGACTGAACCGAATCAGTTCACTCGTTCAGTTCAGTAAAGCACAGAAACGAGTGGACGAACCGAGGAGGACGAGAGAGAGACAGGGTCAAAACCCGTGCCACCTCTCCATCCCCACACGTAGCACTGGCCTTCAGTTCAGTTCCAGCACATTCATTCAGAGCAGACTGAACCGAATCAGTTCACTCGTTCAGTTCAGTAAAGCACAGAAACGAGTGGCAGAACCGAGGAGGACGAGAGAGAGAGAGACAGGATTAAAACCCGGGCCCAGCAGAGCAGCCACCTCTCCGTCCCCACACGTAGCACTGGCCTTCAGTTCAGTTCCAGCACTTTCATTCAGAGCAGACTGAACCGAATCAGTTCACTCGTTCAGTTCAGTACGAGTGAGAATCGGCTCCCGCTTATTATTTCATAACCATCTCACATCGTGTACTGAAAGGCTTCGGCGTGGTTACCTTCTACTAGAGACGTGAGGAGGGTGACGTTCGCCGCTTTCCTGCGTCCTGCCGGCAAGTTCAGGCCCAGCCGGTCAAGTTTTTCACGAAGGCAGCGTCCACCATTTTTCGACTTCGCCCTGTTAAAAGGTGTAAATTCCCGTTTACTCATTGGCGACATTTCATGGGATTTTTACCACTTTATTAAGCAGCGTGAGGTTTTTTTTTTGTTATTCTGCGTTCTGTTTGATGTTGGACTGGAGCAGAGGGAATTTCTCTCTTCTTTCTTTCTCTTCTCCCCCCTTCATTTTGCCTGTCTCTCTCTCTCCTCACTGCCCTCATTTCTGCTCTCGGTCTGGAGAAGCTCATCAATAATGGAGCTCCACGGCTCCCTCTCTCCTCTCCTCCTGCCTTCTCTCATCCTTCTATCCTCTCATCCGCACACACACACACACACACACACACACACATCTCTCCTTCATCTCAGGGTTAAGTGTCCAGTAATCTTTCACCGCCACTCTCTCTCTCTCGGTTCTTCTAGCAGAACGTGTGGTGCTGCTCTCCTGGCGGATGGACCACCGTGGTGGTGAAGTGTGTGTGTGTGTGTGTGTGTGTGATGCTGACCTCCTGAGGATGCCGCCCAGCAGCGACGCGTTCAGACACTCGGGCGGCGACAGGCGCCTCTTCACTTCCGCTATGGTGACCTTGTATTTCGAGGTAGAGCTTAAGAGCGACAGCCTTCCGGGGACCGAGCAGAAGAGGTCCGTGGGGTTCACCACGCACGTACCCCCTGAGAAGCGGCAGGAAAGCGGGCATGAGTACCAACAAGCAGCTCCAGGCACACGATACTACACGCTGGTAGCTGAGGAGTGTGTGTGTGTGTGTGTGTGTGTGAGAGAGAGAGAGAGAGAGAGAGAGAGAGAACCAAGGGGGAACCCCGAGAACCCGACGTTCTGGCCACGCGCACGTCAGTCGTTTAAAAAAATTAATTCTTTCCTCCACCCGAAGAGATGATAAAATAACCAAACGACGTTTCGATCGGAAGTGGTTTGCGTTTCGCGTTGCCGTGGGCGACGGGAGAGGCGCGCTCCCGCCGGTAGCCCTGGTCGCGCGCCGGGCCCGGAGGCGGCGGCGCAGTTTAAGCGCGCGCAGCTTAGCCCGAGGCGGCGCGCGCGCGCGCGATCACAAATCAGGAATAAAAAAAAAAGGCCAAAATTAAAGAGAGAGAGAGAGAGAGAAAGAGGGGGGCAAATGTCATTTCCGGTTCGGTGTCCGGTTCGGTTCGGTTATAACCGCGGTTACGGCGCGAAAAAGAAGAACTTCGTCACAACTGATGAATTAAAAAAACGCGGACGGACCCGAGCTCAGCCTTGGTTTTCCAAGAGAGAGAGAGAGAGTGTGTGTGTGTGTGTTTTTTTTTTAATATTTTTTATGAATATTCAACGCCGCCAAAAGCCGCGGTCGGTGTGAACAACATGAAAAACGATCTCGGCGTCATTAGCATATCAAAGCGTCCGCCCGAGGCGAGAGAAGCTATCGATACCGGAGCGCGAGGTGAGCCTGAGATTATTGGCGGTGATGGGCGGCGCGGCGGAATCCCGCGCGCGTCATTAACTGGAAGTGATCGCGCTGGGAGCGCGCCGCGCGGCCCCGACGCCGCGGCCCCGGGCCCTGATGAAAGACCTGAGGACAAAGGCGGTGGATTTATTCTTCTTCTTTTTTTACTGTCAGATGTCTTTCGATTTTTAAAAATTATTCCATGTCTGCACGTATGGTCAAATAGCCAGTCCAAACGAACAATAAAAATCATAATAACAACGTAATTATTGTACAAATTCACCTTCACTTTTTTCATATCGACTGTAAAAATTAAAATCGACGAATAAATAAATTTTGATTAATTTGTGAGAAACGAATAATGAGTTGTTGTACTAATCGTACAGGTTTTCGTGTTTTCACGTATTTCTCACGCATATTCGATCATAATTAATATCTTCAATTGAAGCACGTACATAAACGTAACAGAAGTAGTTTGTAGAAGAAGACGTAGTGCTAGTAGTACTACTAGTAGTAGCGATAGTAAAAACAATAGCAACATTACATCTATTAGTCCATCAATAAACTCTGCGGGGAAAATGAAGCAAATTATTTCCAGATGTAACATGTAACACGTGTAGCATATGACACCCTAAACATTATAATCATAAATCATACCTTGTACGGGCCTCGAATAATTTCGTTAAATTCAAAATGTATAGATTTGGCAAACAAAAATGTAAGTGGATTGAGTCTGTAATATTATTATTGTGTTTTTTTTTTCAGAAAAAGAGAAAATAATTATCATTATTTAAATTATTTTCCCAGAACTTCGGGAGGCCGATGGAGGATATGTGTGTGTGTGTGTGTGTGTGTGTGTGTTATCTTACCTCTACGGATAACCCCTCCTTGTCCATTAAGCACGAGGCCGCATTGCGCGTCTACGGAGCCCTGAACAGAACAAAAAGCCTCGTCAGCGACTCGAACCCGCTGCCCATTCACTCCGTAAACCCGACCCGTTACGGGGGGGTTTATTTTAGTCTTATCGGTGATGTCATCGGCGTGAGGGACACGAGACATTATCTAAAGAAAAGCGTTAATCTGTCTCTCTCCCACACACACACACACACACACACACACACACACACACACACGGTCGCGGTGTGTTTAGCGCCATGCTGCCGAGGCCTTGTAAGCCTTTTTAACAAACTCCTGCTCCATTTTTCCCTCTTTCCGCGGATAAAGTGATTATCGAATCAATATACAATACATACAGGCGCGCTCCCGGGGCCGCGCGCTTTTGTCCCGCGTGGCAAATCTTTTTAGCGGCGCGCATCTGCTGCGCCGGAGAAAAGGCCGCGGCCACCTTTTCACGAGTGGGTGGGTGGGTGGGTCCGGCGGCGGAAATAATACGGATAGAAAAATCCGCATTTTATAGCGGCGACGGCGGCGCGTTCTCCGCTCGTGTATCGTCTAATATAAAGTGTTTTTTTTTTTATTATTAACAATACCGGTTGCAATAATAAGTATCTTTATAATCATGTACATAAACGTAGAAGCGCATCGTTCGTTCAGTGATGATTTGATATTTCCTTAGAATTTCTACGTCGGTCAATATTGTATAAAGTTGGCCTGTTTTTCCGCAACGCGTGATTATTATTTCGATCGTTGCCTTTATATCTACATAAATACATTTGTGCGGCCGCGTCGCGGTTTTATGATGTAAATGGACTTGATTCGGGTCTATTTCGGGTATAATGCGCCTGATTAGCATGCGTGTGTGTGTGTGTGTGTGTGTGTGTGTGTGTTTTAAGTTCAACTTGAACCGCTGACAGCGCTCAGATGTCGCTGCATAAATAACCAGTTGATTGACATTAAACCCCAAATTGGATAAACTACGGGGCTCTACTGCGCGGGGTCCGCCTTTTGTCCGCGCTCTCCCCGATCCCCTAATCCGCCCTTTTAACAGAGAAAAGGGGGAACGGGCGGCTTTTCAGCGCCAATCTGGAGCAGAAAGGAAGTCGACGACTCGACTCGACTCGACTCGACTCGACTCGACTAGACTAGACTACCTGCAGCTCCTCGGCCCCCGGCGGCGCCAGGCCCAGCCCCGCCCCGGGCAGCAGTCTCTGGTCGGGGTGCACGCCGTACTGGGCCCCGTGGCCCATGAGGGACAGGTCGTGGCGGCGGTACGCGTCCAGGCAGCCCAGCTCCCGCCGCTGCTCGTCCAGGCACGACGTCTTGAGGGCGCTGCGCGCATTGTGGTGCAGGTTGATGAAGTCGGCGGGCTCGCCGTGGTGCAGCTGCTGGTAGTACTGCTGCGTGGGGTGCAGCGGGTTGAGGGAGTAGGCGTCCGGGGTGACGGCCGGGTGGCCGTGCTGGAACTCGTAGTGGAAGGACTGGTGGTGAAGGGGCGTGTACTGGTGGTTGGCGGGGAAGTAGGGGGACGCGAACTCGGCGCCGGCGGCCGGGTAGGTGAGCGGCGAGGACGAGGAGTAGGCGACGGACGAGTTGGCCACCGACTCCAGGCAGCCGAGCTGCATCAGGCGGTAGCTGTTTGATCCGTCGTGACGTATCTGTGGCGGGGCAGAAAAGGGGAGAGACGGCGGGTGAGAGGCGTCATTGCGCGCGAGGCCGTTCCACGGCACGCACGCACGCACGCACGCGAGAGAGAGAGATGGAGAGAGAGAGGAAACGAGCTCAAAGTGGCTTTTAGTACCTGACGGCGGTGTCATCTCCGCGTGCCCGGGAGGGGAGCGCGCGACGCGGCGACGGCGACGGCGGCTCCCGCCCCCCCCCTCTCTTTCTTTTTAAACGTCTTCTCTCTTTCTTACGCGTCTGTCATTTTGCTTAAACAGAATATTCTTCATCGGTCTTCCGTAAAACGCCCCCACGCCGCTTCACGCACCCCGAACGCCGAACGACTTTCCCGCGCCGCGCCGCGCTTATCATTTCATTTTACTTTATTCATTATTTCTTTTTTTTTTTTTCATTTCACTCCCCACACACCCACAAGCAGTCCCCTCAAATCGTACCCACTTTTTACCCCACTCCTGTCGCCCCGCGTCGCCTACAGACGCCGTAACGAGTTTCTCCTCCAGCCGTAACCCTCTTTTTATTAAAAAATAATGAAATAATGACGGTGATGAGCGGAAAGAAACTGAGCCGAAATATATATATATATATAAATATAAATATACCTCCGCGTCGTGGACCAGTCCCGGAAAGGTGGCGGACATCCTCGCGATTCCCGATAAAAAAAGCCGCGACTCTGTCCCCGCGCCGCCGGACAGCAACAAGCACCGAGAGAGAGAGGGAGAGAGAGAGAGAGAGAGAGAGGGGGTAAAAAAAAAAAAAAAAAGACAAACGAGGAGCGGTCCAGAAAAAATCCCCCCGAAAAAGCGGCGCGTGGCCGTGGGAGCGCGCGTGGAAAAGCTGGCGAAAGTCGCTCCCCTCTGCACAAAAGGCGCTCCCCGGCTCGGATTTTGTACTTGCTGGGTATTTCTCCGGCTGATGTCGTAGGTCCCTTGGCGATATCGAAGTTTTGAAAATTAAGCATCAGCATAGAGGAATGGGAGGACAATAGATGGAGGAGAGGAGTCTCATCCCAGGAGACAAGGAATAAATATTGTATCTTCGCCTAATAAGGAACCAAGCGCGCTTTCAACATTTTTCATGCTTTTTTCACCCCGTTTTTTTTTCTTTTTTTTCTGGTTGGCTCGTGCGTGGACGTTTCTCTTTTCCGTGGGTTTTATACACCATTTCGGTTTTTGTCGAATTATCCGAACGAGCTTTGAGGGGGGTTTTAGCCCTCGTTTTTGGACGTTTCTTTTTTTTTTTTCGTTCCTACAGAAACGTAAGTTTCGTTTAAATCCATTCTGTCGATGTGCTGTCGAACGTCTGAAATAAATTTCATTTTGGGGCGTTATTTCACGGCATCCTTTCTTTTCTCGTAAACGCGCCCACCCTTTTACGGAGTTTTACTGCGTGTTTCGTGGACGTCAATTGAACCAACGTCGCTATAATAAAAATCTATGTATGCGGAATAAAAGACGACATGCAAAATATCCAGCAACGTTTTTAATACAATTATCAGAGAATTCCTTCTCGATGAATTATGAGTAAAAACAATTATTTTGCGTTTTTTCCTTTTTAGTTTACTCCTTAAAACGCACAAAATTGTAATAAAATATGAGTTTGCACAAAAATGGTACAATTTTCTTATATTCGTGTCGTATGTGTAGTTAACCCTTGAGTGGATTTTTTGTCGTTTTCGTTCGTGTATTTTTATTTTATCATTCCCCCTGCGTTTTCTTGTGTTTGAACGCCCGCGTTCCCCTTTGTTTCTCAAACCCAGTGCGGGGTTTAAACCGGCAAGCGGAAACGACGGATTAAAATAATAATAATAATTATTATTATTATTATAACAAGTCGTTGAATAAACTAAAACCACGCGGTTTTATTTGAACAGAGCCGCGCTCTCTCCGCGGCGGCAGTGGGGCGTGTGGGAGTGGGGAGGACACGGCTGGTTTTGCGGGGCTGCAGGGCGCGTGTTGCATGTTAGGTGCTCGGACTGCGTGTGTGTGTGTGTGTGTGTGTGTGTGTGTGTGTGTGTGTTACATCCCTCCTTCTCCCGCGGCCACCCGGTGCTGCTGCGCCGCTCTGATGCCGCGACTCTCCTTGTTTAACCCAAATTATCACGTTATTACCACGGAAGGGGGAGGCGGGCGCTCGACACACACACACACACCCACACACACCCTTCCTGTGAACCTTGGCTAAGATGTGTATCGCACCCGGATATGAAGCTAAACCAAACTTTATTACCAAAAACCGCAGTGACCCACCTGTCAGCCAACATGTTGCACTTTTCACACACACACGGGCCAGTGGTGGCGCAGCGGCTCAGGAAGCGGCCGGTTCGAATCTCGATCCGCCACGGTGCCACTGAGGTGCCACCGTCCCCACACACTGCTCCCCGGGCGCCCGTCACGGCTGGCACCAAGGGTGATGGTTAAAAGCAGAGGACAAATTTCGTTGTGTCACCGTGTGCTGTGCTGCAGTGTTTCACAATGACAATCACTTCACTTTCATTTCAATTCACTTCACCAAAACGAGTTCGAGGCCTGTCGCCGTGTAAACACCGGAATTCGGAATATGTGCAAAGTTATAATAAAAATGATATCTTGACGGGATCTTCCTTTTATTTGATACATTTGTGTACGCGTTGATTGACTGATTGACTGATTGATTGATTGATTTGTAATATTCCTCTCCGTGTCTGATCGCGTCGCTTTTCTTCCTTCTTTGCTGGATGTTGCTAATCGAGCGTTTTGTGTGAAGTGACTCTCGAACCGGCGCCCTGCAGCCAACCAGCAGCAGCCTGGACCTGCGCGCGCACGACGGGACTATTAAAGCAGATCCGTCCGACAGACCTGCCTCCAGGCTCCAGGAAATATAGAGCGTGTGTGTGAGTGCGAGTGTGTGTGTGTCTGTAAGTGTATATCTGTGTGTGTATATGTAAGTGCGTGTGTGTGTGTGTGTGTGTGTGTGTGTGTGAATGTATGTGTAAGTGTGTATCTGTGTTTTTGGGTGTGTGTGTATATGTGTGTAAGTGAGTGTGTATATGTATGTAAGTGTGTGTGTGTGTGAGTGTATGTATCTGTTTATGTGTATAAGTGTGTATAAGTGTGTGTGGGTGTGTGTGTCTATAAGTGTCTATCTGTGTGTGTGTGTATGTGAGTAAGTGTGTGTGTGTGCGGGTGAGTGTATGTGTATGGGGCAGTGGTGGCCTAGCGGTTAAGGAAGCGACCCCGTAAACAGAAATTTGCCGGTTCGAATCCCGATCTGTCGAGGTGCCACTGAGGTGCCACTGAGCAAGGTACCGTCCCCACACACTGCTCCCCGGGCGCCTGTCATGGCTGCCCACTGTTCACTCAGGGTGATGGGATAAATGCAGAGGACAAATTTGACTGTGTGCACCGTGTGCTGTGCTGCTGTGTATCATATGTGACAATCACTTCACTTTTTTTTTCTTTTGTTTTTTTTAGTATGTATATACTTGTGTATAAGTGTGTATAAGTGTATGTATGTAAGTGTGTGTGTGTGTGTGTGAGTGTATGTGTATAAGTGTGTGTGTGTGTGTGTGTGTGCGTGTATACACCAGTTGCATGGTAGACGGGGTATTAATGGGGTTTAGTGCGCGGTGAGCATATGTACCCTGTACCGGTCAGCGTCAGCCCTGTAACTACTGGATAGGGGCGTCTGGTGAATGCTGCGTGAATATAAATTATAACATAGTTGTATTTTAGACATTTCTGTGTGTTTCAACGTTTCGTACATGTGTAACTGCATCTTCTGTAAACGTCATTTTTGTTTTCATGTATTTGTAACTTTCAGCTCGTGGAAGCAGTAAACTGTGGTTTTGAATATTTTTATTGAGATTTACATTTTGTGAAATCTCGTGAATTTACGCCTAGTTTACTCCATTCATGGAGTAAACCGTTTTTTGAGCTGAAGTGAAGCTGACTGTGGTTGTACGGTGGGGTATCGATGACCTCCCCCAGGCGTGGAGCCCCACCCCCTTCCCTGCCCCGATAATTAAGTTGAGGCGGACAACTGTTCCTCCGCGCTGATTGAGTCCCGGGATTAGTTCGTGTCCAGCGCTTCCTCCGCTCTCGTTATTAAATCCATTTTTCATGCTTTTATTGGGTTGCGTGCTGGGGCGGGGTGGGGGGTGGGGTCACAGGGGGTGCCACAGATGCCCGCCCAGCCCAGGCCCTGCGATGGCCGCCGCGCAGGGCAGACAGAAGGACGGTTGAAGGTCTGGCCCGGCCGAGGAGGAGACGGCGGCGCGCGCTAAGGTGTTTACCGCCCCGCCCAGCCCCGCCCCGCCCCGCCCACCCCAACACAACAACAACAGCCAGTAATTAGGAGCCACCGTCCAACCCCCATAACGGTGACCTACATTCAGCAGGAGGGGGCGAGAGACACAGACAGACAGGGGGAGAGAGAGAGAGAGAGAGAGAGAGAGTTTTATATGCTAATGAGGCGGGGGGGGGGTAAATTAATTTCTCCCTGCTCGAGGTGTACGACGGGGAACAGCTGGCCGAGAAACACTCATTTTTAACCTTTAATTTTTTGCATTATGTTTCTATTCGTAGTGTTGACTTTTTTTTTTTGTGTAATTTGGTCTTGATGAATGAAGATACTTTTTTTTCTCTCTTTTATATATAAACGCAACTTTCTGGAGAAGGTTCGAGAAGGCCGGGCAGGCGGTCGGCGGCGCATCGCGTCTGTAGCAATTTGCGGGGTCCGTTAATTTATGCAAAACGGGGCTAATCCAGATTATAATTACTGGAGCAACTGGTCCGGCCGACCCGGCCCAGTTTAATCAAGTCAAGTAGGACATCATTAGCGACCCGTTTAGTCCACTATTCTTTCTTTCTTTTCTTTCTTTTCTTCCCTCAAGTGAGTTGAACTTTAAATGAAGACGTTCGTTCAGAACTAGACACGTGCCAGATGCGCACCAAAAAAAACTAAAATGTTAATTAAAAAAACACAATCTGCCGCCGCCGGAATAACGGCCACACCCCCAGCCAACACCCCCCCTCCAATTGGCCAATTAATTAACAGGAAACGGCCAGCGTGCGTCCACCTCGCAACAGCTTCATAACCGACCAGTTATCCCGCGTCACGGTCCTGGTATTTATTATATTTATTATTGTACCTTTTTTTAAAAAACGAATTATCATCCTGTGGTCCTGGTACCTGGTGAGCAGGGGGACAAAAATGTACCATTCCACTCACATGACGTATTTATTAAAGGCCAATGGCAATTTAATAAAGGGTCCCTGTTATTTCTAATTTCTGTTTCTGTTTTACACAAATCCAGAATAAGTTCACATTTTGAAAATTCCACATTTTTTGGCAGGGACACAAAGATATCTGTGAGGATCTGGCGTAATGAAGAACGCATTTAAAAATGCAAATATTGCACAACATTTCAACACATTTTTTTAAAAAGCATGAAACCCCTTGAAGTGTATAAATGTTGCCCCAAAATTTAACCTCTGTAAACTTAATAAATTACAATATATGCAATTTTCTTAGAGGGACCCAGGAAAAATTTGATGTTTTATTTATTTGGGTCCGGACTTATTAATATGAATATAAAACAGGTATAAAATGTCCATTTTATCTGTAAGACCTCAGTGGTGAGAAGTTCCTCAGACTCGCTGCAGCACGGTAAGAGGTGAAAGTTTCAGCGGCATTTTTGGAGGTTGAAATGTGACTCCTCACATGCCATCCGAATTCAGCAGATTGTCTGAAATTTCAAAAGAGGCCGTTAATCCTGCATGCCGGAGCGGCCGTTTAGTTTGGGGATTAGGACTGGAGGGTGAGAATAATCTGAAGTTTATCTGCGGAGCAGATGATCTCCTCAAATTAATTTGAGAGACAAGGGGATCAGGCTCGGTCTCAAAGATATCCCCGAACCAGCCCAAGGCACTGATGACATCACTAGGAAGACATGTTTAAAGAAACGGAGAAGCACAGGTCACGGTGAGGTCAGTGCTCAGATAGATAGACAGGCTCTTCTTCATCTTTTTATATCATCTTTAGAATTTGACACTTAACCCATGGCACGTTTTATGGCATTTACCAGGCACCCTTGTCCAGAGGTAGTTACAGGGACAGTCCCCCGGGGGACACTCGGGGTTAAGTGTCTTGCTCCGGGACACGATGGTAGTAAGTGGGGTTTGAACCTGGGACTCACTAGGCTACTAACACACTGCCACCCACCCAGCTGCTCTAGATCCAGATGTTGCAGGCATAGTTTTTGTGTTGGTCTTTTTTGTAATACTAGTCTGTGTGTGTGTGTGTGTGTGTGTGTGTTGACTGCTTTGTTTATGCACGAATGCTGTGCGAGTGTCTGAGTATGCAGAAGTAGGTATATGCCTGTGCCTCTGTGTGTGTGTGTGTGTGTGTGTGAGCGTGTGTGAGTGTGTGTGCGCATCAGCAAGTCCCCTCAGGCCTCTACCGGAGGGTGGGATTAGGCGCCACGTTCGTTCTGCACAAAATGGATTCCGATATCAGATAGAAAAGGGTTGAGAGGTGCCTCACACACACTTACTCACAGACGAGTGGTTAACGCTCACACACACACACACACACACACACACCGACACCCACACCCGCACTTTGATCGTGGTAATGCCTCTGTAATCTGCTAAATGAGGCCGTTTTGTTTATGGATATGAACACAAGTGGCGGAAGAGCCTTCGGTTTGAACTCGGACCTTTTTTTTTTATCTGAGGCCATCAGATTTCTACACCTGAAATGAAGGCCTTCAGCGATTGGCTGAGTACATGGAAGACGACGCCCGGCTGCTCCGGGCCGAGGGCACCGCGGCACCGCAGTCACCGCAGTCAGCTGCAGTTTGTAAATGACTTTCAGAACCAGACAGCGGTTCAAACGCAAATCCAGACAGGCGTTCAGCAGCAGCAGCAGCAGCAGCGACTAGAGGGAGAAGACAGGCGGACGGGCCGGCTAACATAACACTCGAAATATGCAGGCCGTCGGGGAGACAGACAGCTCGGCGTGCCATCCGACAGGCGGCAAGGCAACAAGAGGCCAAGAAGGACAGGAGGAGGCTTTCATTCCGACAGAAATGGCTCAGAGTGGATTGTGCATGTGTCATGTGACTCGTTTCTGTTTGGTAATAAATTATTCAGTGCTTCTGATGACCTTGCTAACCAGGTGTTGAGTCATTCCTGAACACCTTATGGAGTTGAGACCACACACACACACACACACACACACACATATATTATGTGAAGACCCTGGTGATAAAAAAACTTTTGGGTTATACATGTGTAACTGCGTCTATGCAACAACAATATTTTACTCCCGAATCAACAGGCACACGAATGCTAAATTAAAAAATTACAGTTGAATTGACACTTTCTCTTGCCGGCAATTTTTTATCCAAGTTAAGAGCAGCAAAACATCCGCTATCGTCTATTTCATGTGAAATATAGATATAATTCCAAGGATACTCACACACACACATATGATAACATGGACTCAACACTATTATGTGGCGCAAGAAGCACTTCAATTTACTATCTAATCATTTATGGTTATTAGTCGGAAAAACATAAATGACTAATATTGTCCCAGTGAGTGCATGTTAATGAACATTCATGTATGATGACGTATTGCACGTTTGTGAAACAACTGTATAAACAGCGCCGTACTTTCAATGACCTATACCAAGGTCAGCCTGAATACTTCATTCTGATTGGCTCATTTCCATGGTGTACGTCGTGACCACACAGATATAACACGCTACAATTTCAACAGATGCATTTTTTTGGTAAGTACTGTGTTACAAGCAGGATAATTCACTCACACTCTCGATGGATAGTTTGCACCTATATTGCACCCCTCCATCTTGGATTGTGCCTCACTTATAACCACATCTCTGTGAAATAATCACATGACACTAGAAGAGCCGTTTTTGATTGCAAAGCGATCAGGTATTGAAACCAGAAATCGACCATCGATCATCTATGATAAGAAATCGAAAAAATCTTTAACATTTTATGTTTACATGGAGTTTATGGTTTTGTCAGAATGAGATGGTGTGTGGTGTGGTGAGACAGGCAGCAGTGCAAACATTACGGAAACGTCGGTGAACGTTGCCTTCAAATTCCCCAGCAAGGCAGCGAAGTAAAAGCTGATCTATTAGGCCACAAACCACATACCGGTTTGATTCTATTTCCAAAAATTTTCACTCCCTCACACACACACACACACACACACACACACACACACACACACACACACACGTGTGCGCACACAACCCAAATACACATACAAACACACACACGCACACACATGCACTCACACAGACTGAATACCAACCCTTTTGAAAAGAAAGCAGGGAAATAAACAAAGGCTAGAACACAACCCCTCTGCTCCTGGGGGAATTTTACTATTCTGCACTTCTCCGCAGCTCTCTTCCCTCTCTTCCCAGGATCCTTTGTGCCGCGCATAAAGCGGCTGATTATGGAGCCAGGAGCAGAGAGAGTCTCTGCAGCTGTCAATCAAAATGCTAACCTCAGCGCACACACACACTCAGACACACACGCGCGCGCACACACACACACACACACACTCAGAAAGACTCAAAGGTGTGCATATACACACTCCTGGGCCTGAACCAAATTTACTGGCGCACCTGTGCACCTTTATGTACTTTGACAAAAACACGTGTGGAGAGAGAGGGAGAGAGAGAGAGAGAGAGAGTGGTTTAAAACAGGAAAAAAATTATAATTTTTAATCAGGACAACAGGACAAGGGCAATTATGGAGAACATTTTGATTGATTGAAAAAAAAAAACTGATTTCTTCCTTTATTTCTCCACTTCCTCTCCACTGTCGGTCTATTCAAAAGTCTGCTGAACGTCTGTATCTCACCCACTCAGTAAAGTTCATTGGCGGCCACATGTCCTTACCCACATGACAAGATGACCACACACAAGTCTTTACAGAATCTTCTGGACCCGCAGTGTGTTTCTCACCATGATGGTGACATCAAAACAGTGCCGACTTGGTGATAATTAATATGTGTAAGTGATTAAGAAAACCTTCTATCTGTCCGTCCGTCCGTCCAACCCATCTATCAGCGCTCTGCATCTGCATGTAGTGTAATGTGGACTTGTTGAGCCGAGTCGGGCTCAGAGTGAACATTTCTTCTGCTGCCGGTCCTGCTCCTCTGTTCCCTGCTTCATCATTCAAATAAACAGAATGTGAGCTGAGCTTTTTGGAGGCAGGAAGAATCATCCATCACCCTCTCCTCCTCCCTCGCTCCCATTTCTCCCCTCATGTCTCTCTAACTACAACCAAACAAGCATCTTCACTAGTCCACCAGGGTTGCCATAGTAACGGAGCTGTCCTGTGGTCTAGGTAATCCACATGCTGTTCAGTGCTTTGGACCACTGTGTGTGTGTGTGTGTGTGTGTAGCTGCCCAACTGTGGGCAGATGGGCAAATGTCGGGTGAAGAGGGACTCTGACTCGCCAGGAAAATTGGATTAGTATTCACACTGCAACACACACACACACACACACACACACACACATACACACACACACTGACAGACAGACAGACAAACATAGTGGTATAGACCCTGAAATGTACTACTGGAGTTTTTTGTTTATATATAATCGTATACATCCAGTATATTGACATTGAATATAAGTGCAATAAATGTCCCTCCTTAACATCCAGTTTCACTGCTTCTTTCATACCCAACAAATACATTATTGATGTTCCATATTACAGACACGAAGGTTTTTATTCTTCATTTGCAATGTACTATATCTGTAATTAGCAAATAAAGATTTTGACTCTGACTGATCAGACTCAAACTTTTCTTATGTAATGGAAGCAGGTAATTTCACATTTTGACATTACTTTAGAATACAAACAATGACTTCTGTCTTTAGTCAGAAGTGGCAATACGTCACATAGAACCACGTAGCTCAAGATCAGTATCACATTCATAATGGAACTTAAATAGACACTACAGTGGCATTCAAAAGTGTAGACTGCATCACTCAAATGATCTGTTACCATAAAAAAAGAGCCATAAACAAGATAACATTTTTTACTTCTCCGTACAAATACCAAAACATTATTTTTGAAAAGGGCCCGATGTTTGACCACCCAACAGTACATAATGACATTCCCTTTCATGAGCATCACAGGTATAGCAGATTCACCAATTTGTCACCCTGAGAAAAGTCTTCTAATTCTGCAATATTTTTATTTTTGGGGTTAGGGTCAGGAGAGGGTCGGTATTGCATTATCGTGGTTTATTTTATGCATCAGCAATTATTTCAGAAGTAATGGACAAATTTGAAGGGTCATGGCAGTTTTACTCTACAAATGTACAAAACTAAAAACAAGACATGTTTCTTGCAATGCTGAAGAGATGCTTCATCTTTGGCTTGAAGCCTTTTTTGGATCCCAGTTTGTTTTCAGGAAGGCCACCCGAACCTTTACATGCGACTTTCAGTTCTGTTGAGCAGTGAAAGTTTCCTCTTGATCGCTCTAGCTGTGATGTGAGGAAGCTCTGTCGGTCATGACTCGAAACAGGCCAACAATTTTTATTTGTCATGAAATTGTCAAGAAAAGTGTATGATTTTGACCGTAGTTTATTTTTTCCCATTCCCTTCCCCCCCAGTATTCCCATTTAAGCACCAGATGAAAACTACTGAATGATTTTTGTCTGTGAATGGAAAAAAAACTAAAATGGCACCAGTTTTGGTGCAGGCTTCAGTCACACACGTGAGATCGCAGTTTGCAGCCTGAGCTGTTTTTGCCAGTTGCCAGTTTTTGCCAGGATTCTTGGTGTGTTGGAAACTCTACATTGCCCAATAGTGGGCTGCATTGGAAGTTCATTGGTGATTTGAACCCCACCCTCATTGGCTCATAAAACTCTTTATCACTTTTTTTTGAGCCGATGCTACTAATAACATTTACATAGATTATTAGATCAAATTGGTCAAAAAGTGGAAAAAGTATCAACTAAGTCAACTGCTAGCATTGCATTACAGTGTGTGGTTTTCACAGAGACTCCCCTTTTTGGATATTTATTCTCTCCAAGAGTTGCCACACTCTACAGGGAATTTAAAGTTAACCCACAAATGATCTTGGCCGAAACCGAGGGCTTCCAGTCGTAAACTTCCTGACACCTTTAAGTAACCTGCAGTGCCCCAAGTGAACCGGTCGAAAGCGGCTCCCAACCTCCGCACCAAGTAAACTAGCGTCCGGACCGTCCACTCGCCAGCTAGGCCGATAAACGTCCTGTCTCCACCTAAACCCCCCGGTGCCACGCCCGCTTGCCCGCCGGTTGACAAGCAGCTGGGGGCTTCTGGTCCGGCTCCAGCTCTCGTGATTAGTCATGCAAGTAATCTCCGGTGATGCCCCGCGGCCAAGCCGGAGCCTGCTGTGCCTCTGCCCGGCATAAATATGCATGAGCATGCAAATGAGTCCGGAGCGCACAGGTGAGCTAACTCGCTGGATGCAGTCAGACACTCCAAAGGTAACGAAATACCACCAGCCACGCCCGCGCGACGCACAACGTGGCTGGACTGCGGCAGCACCGCGCGGCAAAAGCCTGGTGTCGCAGGAAGGAAGAGCAGAAACTACCCGCCATTTTTTTTTTTTTTTTTTATTTCACGAGCCGCACACTTAGAGCACCTGGCGCTGGCAAAATAAAATGTGCATTAAGGCCACGCGGCATAAAGCATTTGATGGGTACGGCAGCGCACCGAGGCCGGCTCCGCCCGCTCCACCTGTGGTGCGTCTAATTTTACAACAATCAGCAAATAGTCGACAAAAAAAAAACACGCGCGGCCTCAAAGAGCAGCTACGGGAAGAAGAAGAAAAAATACCCCGGCGTGGCGCCGCGCTCAAAGCCGCAGTCTGCTCTACACAAAGAGCGGAATAATAAGTTGTCAAAATGCTAGGCCAGACAAGGGAGGGAGGTAAAAAAACACACACACACACACACACACACACACACACCAGAGGTGTACACAGCCGTAATAGCGGAATACATCCGGGCTGATTCATCTAAAGGGAGCCTGCTTGTGTATAACAATACAAACAGCTCATGGAAAATGACAGTCCCGAACTCTGCCATGTCCCATCATGCCTGGCGCGCCACACACACTAATTGAAGGCGCAGTGCGAGAGCGAGGGAGAGGCGGAGGGAAGAAAGCGAGCGAGGGAGGGAGTCGGGGTACAGAAGGCTGCGTGCGTGCGGGGGGACACGTGTGAAGGCCCCCTTTTGATGTTGATTACATATCGAGACGGTGGAGGAGATATTTCTGTTCTCCGCGGATTCACAGAAAGAGAGAAAGAGAGAGAGAGAGGGAGAGAGAGACACAGGTTGGGGAGTTTGGTTTAAAAAAGGATAGAACAAAAAAACCAAAAAAACAAAGTGTTGTTTGAAAGCAGACGAAATCAAATAGGTGATGTAATAATTTGAAGAAGGGGGAACCTCTGACTGCAGTCATCTGCCTCTCTGCACTGTGATGAGACGCGTTCGCTCTTATTTCCTCCGCTTTCAAATTCGCCCTTCTTCTTTCTGCCCGAGAATGCCTTCCGGTCCACCTGAACGCTACAGTCACTCGAATAAACTGCGGCGCGTCCCAGCAGCCACGCACACACACACACACACACACGCGCGCAGAAAGAGAGCAGCCCCCAATCTTCCAAAACCACATGGAATTTGATTGCAAAATATATCCCCTTGTTTTTAATTTTTTACTAAGACATTGTGGCACGCAAACTTTGCTTAAACTTTTGGAAAAGTCGTGCTTCATCCTCGCTGGCTTTAGGGTTACCATCGAGCCATTGGGAAAAGGTTTAAAATAGCCGACTTTGGAATTTTTGCACAATGAAATTTTTTGTCTGTTAGTGTATAATAAATAAAGTTAATAATAGATAAACGACGCCAATGTGTTAGCATGGTAATCTCACGGTTCTTCTTCTATGAACACCATGGATTGTTCGTAAATGATGATTTAAGGAACAAAATGCAGTTTTCTGTTAATAAATAACCCCAGATTTTATCGGCCGTGTGTTTAGTGGTCAGGGGGCATAAATGGACTACAGTACACCGCTCAGCTGGGCGACTTGAGCTCGAAGTCTAAAGTTTCGCTGAACAAAAGAGAAGCCTGGCATACATTACATTTCTGGAAAAGATTCAGATATCAGAAGGGGGGGGGGGGGGGGGGGGGGGGGGGGGGCTCAAATTGGAAGGCAGGAGAGCGAGATTGCATATTGGGGGGGGAGAAGAGACGGATTTCATGTGAAAAAGAGGGGAAGATGGTGTTCCCCGGGGACGCCCTCCATTAATTGTGAAGTGAAGGTGCCCTCAGGGCGACACAAGGGAGCAGTATTAAACCAGCCAACAGACTGACATACACGCGCACACACTCAGACGCACAGACACACAACGCATATACAAACACACACATGCATTTACACCCGCACAGCGACACAACGCATGGAGCCACACGCACGATGGCGACGTGCATGTTTGTGTCCATTCGTAGTAAGTACATACACACTCGTACGTGGATGCGTGTTCAGATGTTTACACTTTCAAATTTGTTCACAGGACATGTATTTATGTGCAAATATCCACATGACATATGCCAATATGCCACTTATTTATATGCCGATAAAAGGCAAATATTAATCATATTGAGACACAGCACACATTTAAAAATATACACAAACACGCACACACACACACACACACACATTGAGATGTGTATCCTTATATTTACAAACATACAAATGCAGCCGTCAACAAATATGCATGGGTGTACATAAATAATGTGCCCATGCATACTTTTGATACCAACCAAACCAACCACAAATGCACGCCACACAACATATGCATGTACACACATAAACCAGCCACAACCAAAATTAATAGACACATACGAATCCGTCAGCAGACTAAACAGTGGTCGGTATGTCTGGACACTTGCAAACCAAGCTGCTGTCGAAAGTGGCTGTGTGGCTCTTACACCACTAGAGGGAGCAAAGGGAATGTAGTATGAGGCAGAACCCCATCTCTCTCTCTCTCTCTCTCTCTCTCTCTCTCTCTCTCTCTCTCTCTCTCTCCGTGTGTGTGTGTGCAAGGCCAATCCCACCCTGCCTGAATTTTCTGAATAGATAGGCATTCGGTGAATGCTGAACTTTTAAGTGATGTGACACCTTGACTTGTTTTCCTTGACTGAAATCTGGAGACATTTAAAATAAAACACTCATAACATGAATTAATAAATATTGGTTGCTACAGTTACAAGTGTATCTGTAAGTGTATTTGTGAGACCTGCAGTCGGCATTCTGATTACGTCACTATTTGTGTAGTGTCGTTTTTTAAAAACAATACTGGGCAATTGCACCACATATACACTGGTAAATGTGGTTGCTCAGTGTGTGTGTGTGTGTGTGTGTGTGTGTGTGGGGTTGGGGGGGCGTTGGCTTTATTTTGCCCCAGGCTTTGCGCATTCATGCATGCCCCTCACTTAAGTGCTCTTCACGGGCTGGGGCCAGTCGGTCGCCGTGGCGATACAAAAGGCCAGCCATGGATGCAAGGCTCCTTCTATTAGAGGTCATAATGCCTCTATATCACCCATTAAACATCTACATATTCTAATAACACCACTGATGCTGGTTCGCTTGCCTCGGTAGTACAGCCCAAGCGTTTACATTTTTGACCAATGAGAAACTGGGTCGCTGGTTTAGTAAATGCTAGATGGTCAGCATGTCAAGAGAAGACAAACTGACGCATTTCAGGAAAGTGCAGAAACTTTGTGAAGTTCGTAAATGAACTAAAAAGGCTCCGATACACGAGCCAGCAGCATGTGTTCGCATTAGGAATTGAGCTGATTAGCACAAATTCGCAAGGGCGGCGCGCACCCACATGCAAACACTGACGCGCACAGACACACTCTCTCTCCGCGCAGCACCCTGGTGGATGCCGGTGTCGTCGCCCCGCTCATTCCTCTTTTCTCTCTCTGTCGCATCCCTCCATCCTGACAGGCCGATGAGCAGTGGCTCCAGGCAGCTGCTTCGCTCGAGGCCACATTCACTCACGTCCAACCACATTACACCCCGACCGAGCTGTCACGCACACACTTCCCATGCACACTTCCCCTCTTTCTCACACACGCATACACACACACACACTCCCGGGCTTCTGATTATACACATGCGCACACAAAGGCATGTTCACGCTTATACATGACAGATGCAAAAACACAAAACTACAAACTTTTTCAAAGCCCCACCCCAAATCTTGGTGGTCAAAGGCAAATTACGTTATGAATGATAAACTTTAATAATTCATTAAGTAAATAGTTATTGTAATGATCATGCTATTATCATTTATAATAACGCGCACGTTCTGCGGCAGAGACGTCTGCTCATTTATACGTGTACATGTTAATATTCAAACACACTAACATTCTGGTACGGATTCATTCAATCGCGTTCCACACAGAATAATGGGCTTCACACTTACCCAATATGGAAAAATACAGCAAGTGTTTGCATGCAACGCTCCAGGACTGAAAGACATGAACAAGTCAAGAAGACACAGACTAGCCAGGACACAGTAAGAAGGGAAATATATGGAACATATGGTGGCCATTATTGTTAAGAACTACAGACAAGCAGAAGCATATAAAGGATGCCAAAAGGTGCTTTCAGACCACGTAGAAGTTCTAGGAACTAGGAACAAATTTACCCCAGGGCCGCTCTTCTGGTGGCATTCTCACCTCCAGCAGGAACTGTTAAGTGAGGTAAGAGTGCCAGTCGTACGTTTGTGAATATGTCCATAAGTCTATGAACTATGTACGGACACAGCTTATTACAAAATGCCATTTGCCAGTGCTTTTTGTATGGCACTTACAACACTGGTGGTTCTCCATGATGGAGGTAATTCTGTCAAACAGCTCTAAGAACTGTGAAATAACTCTGGTGGAAAGGGCCTACAGACATCACTCGTTTGATGGGACGTCACGCAGACGGCCTGTGAATGTTACTCCCACACAGCCAACTCTGCCAGGGACCTGCTTGAAAAAAGCCACGTGCAATCCGCAAGTCTTAAACATTTCCTGTGTCTACATCGTCTTAAACAGAGAAGATCCCAACAGTCCGCGTCTCACAGTTCGACTGAAAACTGAGGGAACCCAAGCCAAAGAAACCGGTTCTTTGTTTTTGGTTTTTGTGCTAAGAGTTTCTGTCTGATTCTGTGGAATTCTGTCGTGAAGGAAATGAGGTGCGCGTGTTAACATATAATTACATGAAGGCGAGAGATATCTAGGGAGCTGAAGGGCTGATCCAGATTGCACATGACTTGAAGTGGGATAAAGTCTTCATCTTGTTCGCTCTCTCTCTCTCTCTCTCTCTCTCTCTCATATGTTCGCTCCCCAATTCCCCAAAATCCTAAATATTTCCCTTTGTTGGTGAGTCTCCACGAGTTCAGAGCAAATGAGCATGTGTGTTTGACCTATGTGAGCGTGTGTGCTGTTTGTGTGTGTGGCGGGAGGGTTCAGATAGATTTCAACATGGGCAGGAAGTGGCATGGGGGCCAACATTTGGATAACCACTTGTATCTGTAGGTCACATTGTTACACACACTCTCAAACACACATTCACACAGACACACACACACACTCAGTAGCAAAATTCTCCGGTGCTCTTGGGAGGCTGCTGTAAAGTGGGTTGCCGTGGGCGATGGTGATATGAAAGGTCGCTAATGAAGCACTTAGCATTTGAAGGCTAGCCACCGACCGCACCCACGTTCCGTCAGCCCTGATTGGCCAACAGGAGGCCCTAACGCGAGCTGAGTGGTCTTTTGTTGTGCAGCTCCAAGCCCTGAGGCGCAGCCTGAACCCTGACCCCCCACCCCCCAACACCCAGCGTCACCACGGATATGATGTGACAAGTTAGCAGGAGGGGGAAAGTTAGGGATTTTTTTTTAGATTGTGCCATAAGGCTGAGTTTAGGGTCAAAGGATGTGTGTGTGTGTGTGTGTTCAGTGATGTCAGCATTTCTCATGACCAGTGCATGATAACCATTATTGAAGACACCGTCTGCCATTGTTTTCTCCAGTAAGAGATCAATCTGCCCGTTACGTCTCTCAGTCCCTCCCTCTCTAATTTCAAGACTTTTGGGTCATCACACATCCTGATAATGACACATAAGGATAATTAAGGTAAATCCAGTGAATTTATAGTTAACAGTTACCATTGGCTAGAGTCTTTCCCCTGTTTCATTTATGTCATGTGACTGCATTTGTGTACATTTTGACTTGTACACAAGTTTAGAGTAAAGTAGATCACAATGAAATGTGATCTGAAACTGGTGAAGCTCATAGACCGACAGGTTAATGTGATCACCAGCTGTTGTGTAACCTTGATTGTAAAATAGACACAACAACTGACATTTGAATTTTGTTATCTGATGTATATATATATTGCAATATTGCATGATCCTATTTGAGACTGGCTTGTGACAGCAAACGCTACTTTGAATATGAGGCGCCAAGTTCTATGCACCAAATGAAGATTTTAATGACAAAAACTTACCTTGTGCTCAGGACACATTTTGTACACAAAAAATTACTTTATTTTGTTCACAGAATTCAAAGCATTCAGTCATTCAATACAGATGCTATATGCAACATGGCATGTGCTTTTGTCACATGCCACATGAATATGTCAACAAAAAAATGCAGCAAGGTATAAATTGATTTTCTCAGCGTACAATAAATCTAGTATGCACAAAAATAAGCACTATATTTAAATGCTAATATATTATTGTGTTACATCCTATGCTCAGCATTTGTTTGGTAAAGTTTCTGTCCCTGCAAGCATTTGGACTATAAGAAAGAACCTCTTACTAACATTCAGATGGTAAATTTATGTTGGGTGAGTTTTTTTTAAACTTTCATTAACCTTTTCATATATACTCATTTTCAGAAATGATTATGACTTAAATAACATAACATTTTGGAGCCATTAGGAACTGACTAAGTAGAGTCAGTGTAGTATAATGCATTTTAACACATGGATGCTTGTCACACGTTCCATCCAAGCCTGGTGACTTTCTTCAGGATTTGCATAACTTATGTACAGCCATAAAAATAAAAGAACTTCAATCAGGCACTTGGCTGGGCAGCCCAACCTAGGTCCTAAGGTGCATTGCAGGGTGTGGAGGTGGGAAATGAAAGTCGTGTCATGGAGGCGCTTAATGAGGCATGGAGAAAACAAGTCTGAGAGGACGGATTGCCGTAAAAGCCAAGAATGATTCAATCCATCACAAACACACACACACATACACACACACAGAGACAGTATCGTTTGTCTCTGCTGAGGCTGTGGCCATAAGGCGGTCGAGTTTTATTGTTATTGGACAGCACAGGAAATGGGGCTGAATCGTTACAGCACTTATTGGAAAGCTATTAGCTTCTCTGTTTTTGTTGTTTTTTTGTTTTTTTTTTGCTTTAGAGCTTTCGCTATTGTGAAAATTCCAGTAATGGCCTGACTGGCTCCCTTGACCTCATCGTCAAAGCATTTAATGTCTGTTAATCTGGTCATCCTTTTTATGGGCCCAAAGTGGCAATCGTTTCTTTTTCAGACGGGGTTGGTGATATGGAAAATGTGACATAAAATTAAACCGGCAATGCAGATTTTGTTAGTGTGGTGCTATGTGTTTATGCACTTGTATGTGTGTGTGTGTTCTGTTAGTTCAATCATGTCTCCCTTGTAAATACAAGACATTCCTTGGACTTTTATCGGACATCCGTGATGTCCTAGTTTGGACCCATGACAACATTTTCTGCTTTGACCTGACTGGGGTCATGGTCAAGCTCTTTGTGTGACGTTCTGAAGTAGCTGTAAATTGAACACTTTGGGAATGTTGTCATTTGGTCCTCCAGTACTCTCATGTAGTACTTTTTTAGAACGTCCCGATTTCTCCTGTATAATGTTATAATAAGGATGTTTTACAGGAATTTCCTGCAAGATTTATTTACTTTTAAAAATAATTATGTGGCCTGTCTTTAAATGTCACTACCCAGCATTCCCTGCAGGACAGCATAATTAACATATGAAAAGCTGATGCTATAGTAGGATTGCTGAGTTGTAGGATTTAGATCAAATTACAAATTCAGATGAGAATTTTGATTCGATCAAGGAGTTGGTCTGTGGGTCCATGACAAAATCCTGGCCTGCACTTTTAGGTTCTGATCTAGGGATACCATCAGTGCGTTCAGCCATATAAGATAGTTAAACATGGATAAAATACAATGTACACAATGTATGTACAAGACATACAACAAGTGCACAGAGAGACCGAGAGACAGACATACATGTATGAGTATGAATAAAAATAAACATCCTGAGACACCTAGAAATCGTTCCCCTGACACCTATGGAACATTCAGAGAAGACCTTTAGGGGACGTTTTTTGCTTGCAGGGTCAGCTCATTTAACTCCTCCATCTTATCAACTGACATGAAATCCAGGATGTTTGTACCTCAGCTCACCCTTGATCTTGGCCTCCATGGGTATCTGGACCCCAGTTGTTTACGTTTTCACAGCAATAATTATGAATCGATCCGGGACACTCTCCGTGCCACTCTCCGTGCCACTCTGAAGAATCTCATCAGCCTGTATGTGATATTGATGGCGTCAGCCATTTTTGTTTGGACTGGGGGTGCAAGACCTTTCATGTTGCACAATCACAACAACAAACAAAATATAAAGACATTCATAAATTAAACATGACTTTTTTTCTTATCCTGAAATCCATACCGTCCCTCTGGCTTGGGGGTAGGGTTGTCAACTTCCTCAACCCCAAATGAGGGACAGTTTCTTGCATGTTCGCGCACAGAGCAGTAAACCCCCCAAGCCACTGCACTGTGGGATGTGCTGTTTCAGGGATGTCAGACTCAAAACCCGCGGGTCGCATCCGCGCAAGATCTCTTTATATAGAGCTACAGATCCCATAATGCAGCACCCAGTTTGCTGAAAAAGCTGCTTCAGCTGCTTTGCAAGACATTTGTCGTCACCGTGGAAACTGCTCCTGTACAGCCGCAGTGTAAAGATCGCTGAAGCGCTGCTGTGCTTAGAATATGGGACTGGAAATCATCCCTATTTCAGGATTGCTGGCAACCCTAGTTGGGGGCTCAGATCGTGTTCTGAGCTGGTACCAATGGACACAAAGATAAACATCAGTGCTTCACTGACTATCTATACACGTCACTGTGGTCAGACCTAAATAAAGCCTGACTTAACTCATTTCACTGTTTCTCATTGTGACTCCTCAGACGCTCGGTGATGGAAATAACTTCCACGACAGGGTGCACATGCTTTAGCACCACCTGATCGCCATGGCGATGCAGACAGCAAGGGGGAATTCAATATCTGATTTTAGTGTTCACTGATATTAGTAATTCGCTGCCCGGATTCAAGGCAGTGAAGGCAGTGCACTTTTGAAATGTTTAGCAGGTACATCAGTGGTCAGATTCTGATGACAGGACGGATGTATGCTGGATGTTTTTGGGCCACTTCCCTCTCCACATTTCTGCATTCTACCAAATAATCTATTGGTGTGTGTGTATGAGCATCTCTGCATGTAAATACAATGCGCTGGTTTCATTCTGACAGTCAGTAACAATTTAAGTAATACTTTGTGGAATGGAAAAAAATTTTCATTCTTTAAACTGTTCTAATTGTAAGTAATCATGACGTATCTGCTCTGTATTTGTGGGTTAATTAGCAAGTTTAAAGTATGACACTATGCGGGTTTGTGTTGAAGAAGTGTGACGGTGCGTATATTGTGCACGGACAGTGATGGAGCTGCGTTAGAGTGTAAAGTGTTTCGTGTGAGACTGCATTAGTGTGCGTGTGCGTGTGTGTGTGTGTGTGTCGTTGCTGTAGATGGCACAGACCCGTCTCTCCAGCTGAAGAGATGGGACCTGACACGTTGACGCTGCTCTTTGTCAGGAACATGAGGCCAGCTGAGCAGGAGAGGGAGGAAGAGCGAGAGAGGGAGCGCACGTAAAAATTTAATCTGCAGCTATTTGGAGGATGGAAGCGCCCTGGCTTCTTCGTCTCAGGGGCGCGGCAGGAGCGCACTGCTTATGGACGAAAGCTGTTGCAGCAAACAGCATGAAACTAAGTCTGTCTGACAGAGCCCTGTTCGCCAAATGAGTTTTAAAGCGCATCACCGTGCTCAGTCGTGTTCTCTCCTTCCCTCCCCCTTTTTTTTTTTTTTTGGAGACGTTCTAATTTAACATTGTTCAGCCAAAAAAAAAAGAAAGTTGTGTGTATCTCCCTTGGACAGATCTTTGGACGATCGTGTGTTGTATTTCTCCCATCGTGCATTGATCAACCCCTTTTTGTCCAGCAGTCATCGGAAAATCTGAACCCAGGCCGCGGTGAAACTTCAAAGATTTCTCAGACAAAATAATTGTGCTAATTAAATCTGGGAGGCTTCGCGGCCTGTCGGCGTTTGTAAATGGAAACCGCTCCAGCTAAGATCATCAAACCCAGACGTGACCACCAACATGGGTTCCTCCGCGGTTACATAAGCCTAACACACAGTTTAATGATCACACTTGGCAAATTTGCACAGATCATCCCATGGTTCCGACATCCATCTCCTCTCCTTTTTCTGGGCTGTGATGACAGTAAAGCTCGACTCGCGGTGTGTAGCCAGCTGACCCGTTTCCATTAAGCAGTTAAGGCAGAACCTTTAGTAACCTTAGTAAACCTATACTACCCCAAACCCAGCCCTTGGAATATAGAAGGACATTGGGAATTTTATACTTTCGTACAATGCCGAAACGTTGTAAAGGACAAACTTAGGTATGATTGACCATGTATAAATAATAGCACACACAAGCATGTTCTTAAATTAATTATAAAAATTGGCAAGCAGTTACCAGATTGCAAAGAAATCTTTGAAATTCAGGATCAGTGAACCCCACGTTAATACTGCTTCTGTCATTGTGCCCCTCGAGCAACATGTTCAACCCAGTGCAACTCCAGGGGTCTGGACCTTTTATTCCATAAAAACGGCAACCCTCTATGATGAAATCATACAAATGTTAAAAAAATGTTTAGAATATTCATTATAAAATCTAAAATATGGGAACTTAGCAAACAAATTTGTAAGAGTTTTAAAATCCATTAAATGAAGTAACGCAACATGAATATGAAGTACGGTCCCCATGTTCTTCATTTTCCCCACTCTTTTGCTCCCCACAAGAAGCAGAACATCAAGGGAACTCATTAAAAGGCACACTTGGAGCGCTTCTGACATTTAGACCTGACCTTGACCTTTGACCTCTGTGTCAAAAGACATGACAGTGGGGTGTCAAGGCCAGTTGGTGGTTGCAGCGATTTGGGCAATATGGTGGCAGGCTGTTATTGATCCCAGGCTGCGTTAACTGATAGACACTTGGAGCGTTGCTCATCGGCTCATTGATCTTTTCTCCCTCTGTCTCTCTCGCATTAATTTAACGTGCCCCAGTTTACTATGATGCAGTGCTTCGCAGAAATTAATATTACTGACCAAGAACAGATGCTCATTTTGAACAGTGTGGCTTTTTAAACCGAGAATGTGCAGTGATATTTCCCGTATTACAGCAAAATACAATAACCATGCATAAATTACTGGTCTGAATGAATTTTTAAAAATGTTTTTTCAAACATTTGTTTTTTTTCATCAGTAATGACACAGTAGTGTGAGTTTACGCATTATTATTATTATTGTAAGAACCGTGGGTAAAACAGACAAAAACGTTATAAAGAATTTGATATTTTATCATTTCTATTGACCAAATATTATGTGAATAAGAATTTTGCCCTACTCTTCTTGTGCATGAATCACATATACACCCTTGCATAGAACATCCTGCATCCACTGTCCAAAGCGTCTGTCCACCCCCCCCCCCCCACTGCAGGATTATCTTATTACGCCCCGCAGAACACAATCTCATCAACGCAGCACCGGGAATTGTGAGTTAAGGGCGGCTTGGACGTCCGGGCCCAATTAGCAGCTGTTCTAAACCAGGAGACAGGTGCAGATCCGAGATCCTCCACCAAACACGGCACCGCAGCAATTAGTACCAGCAGAGAGCGAGGGTGGGGGGGGCGGAGAGAGAATATCAAACGTACATTTGGGTTCCACAGGGATATCTGCTGTGGCCTCAAAGGCACCTGAGACGATAGACATGCTAATGAAGATTATGACACGTTCACAGAAATAAAAGGCCGCATGAGCGTACATGCACATATTCTCACAGAAAAAACACACACCAGTGTACAGATAAACATGCGTGCACGTCATTTCACAATCACTAATAAATAGACAGAGGGCGAGCCTACCTGACATGCATTTACCTCAATGGTTCAGACAGGTCACATGGTACCAGCACTCCCAGTGACCCACACCTAGAAAATACATCAAAGCTAATGTTATTGTGTGTGATCTGTGTCCTGTTCTGTTCTGGTGTGTGCATTTAATATTGCTTAGAACGCTAGATATTATGTAATGATACAGTAATAATGACAGCATACTAAAACAGAACTGCTGAATGAAGTTGCAGCTATGTTAATAATGCGAAAAAAATGGGATTAAGAATAAAAAATTCATTGTATCTAATACAAATGTATCTAATTATAATTGACCATAATTTTTGTTGAGATCCCATAATGTTTGCCTCCTTAGTAATGTGTGTGTGTGTGTATTGTATGATAGTAAAAGTGTGTGTGGACGTTTTACGTAATAAGGTGGCATTTCCTCCTCCGAAACCTCCATTTTATCTCTCAGCTGGGTGTGTTCATGTGTGTGTGTGAGAGAAAGAAAGAATAAGTCACGGGGATAGAGTGTGTGTGTGTTTCTGAGAAAGTGTGTGTGTGTGTCAGGGGGGGGTATAACCCCCTGCTCTTTGCCTGAGGCACTGACTGACCCCGCCTGGCCTGGCCCCTCCCCCTCATTAAAACATTAATCCGGCCGCAGCGACACATGGCCCCTTCTGACCACACCCCTCAATGTTCACCCCTCTGACACAGACAGACATACACACACACACACACATAAACACACAGCAAGGTCTGAAGAACTTCAGCAATTATACATAACTTCTAAAACTAATAACCGATTTTTGTGATCTGTTTATAATTAATATTTTGGAACACACTGTCATTATGAATAATTCCTCATATGTAACAGTAAACATGAGGGGGCAGGGCCATTTGCACTTCTGCCCCTGATTGGCCATGAATACTACAGTATGTTAGTCCATGAGTTTTTCCATCCATCATTAATTAATTAGAAATCACATCAGTGTCGATACGAGAGGATGTGAAGGCTTTACAAATGAAGAGCAAAAACTTGTTTTCATTGCAAAAAAAAAAAAGAATTTACCCCCCAAAAAAAAAAAAAGTCAAGCGCGCACAGCCGTAAAAGAAGTCAGATGTGCAGCGCATCTGGCTTCATCTAAATTCATAGTGCTGAAGGTGAACGGCTGCATGATTTGTTTGGTGACGTTCCTGCAAATGAAACAGCCGGAGACTTGGGAGAAATCGATTCGGCCCCGACATTAAGCCAAGACAGTTGTCCATTAAATCCGACTGCGCCGTCTTGCTCCTCTCTCCCGAGTCTCTGTGTGCGTATGCGTGTTTTTGGGGGCGGTTTGGAAAGTATCATTAACACGCCGCTCAGTTTTAATATTCTTTGCTCGGAGGCATGGCGCAGGCCCGACCGTCTCGGGCCCCATCTATATTAATAGCTTTATCTTCCCAAGCAGAGCAGGAGAATAAAATGCAAATTAAAGAGTCTTTCGTGTATATAAAAATAACCACACACACACAAACACACACACAGATACACACTGGCCTGCTCATGAGTGTCTGTCACTCAACAAAGGACATCTGACTTCATTTGTTGTAACCTGCGCATGTTTCTGCAGAATCTTTTCACACGTGGAATATGTGTATAGTTGGAAAGTCAAGAACAGAAGAAAGTCAATTTGTGAGATGGGTGCTGGGACGCCTCAGATCCATCCCTCGCGAGTGTATATCGCGTGTATTCCGTCATTTTATTCAGTGTGGCTACGGAGCTGGGATCAGGCTGAATTTTGGGATCGTACTCAGTAGGCCGCTTCCGCGAGTCTGGGAAACAGCGTGTTGCATTTGCACACCGGCAGCTGGAGACCACGATGGACAGATTCTGTAGCAGAGCACCAACCTTACATCGCAGGAGATGCTCGAAATGTTGAGAGGGAAGTGGGATGCGAGGGATGCACTGAAGAGGTATGGTTCTAACATGAGAGACTTCAGAACACTGGAACACAACACTGAATTCTGAAAGTAACTGAGGGACTCAGCAAATGTTAATGAAATGAATAAAGGCTCAACTCCAGGTGTTGAAATGACCAATGGTATCATGGTGTAATGAAAAACAATTGCATTGTGCACAAGGCAGTGGTGGCCTAGCGGTTAAGGAAGCGGCCCCGTAATCAGGAGGTTCGAATCCGGATCCGCCAAGATGCCACCGAGGTGCCACTGAGCGAAGCACCGTCCCCACACACTGCCCCCCCGGGCTGTGTTAGTCACAATTTATGGGCTGAGATGAGTACATCTGTACACCAGTGCCAGGATTAGTGGTTAGGTTACCTTACATAATTATATGTGGCTGTTGCAATGATACAAACAGAAAGAAATGGCTTACTGAGAAACTTTACATCCAGGTCACATGATGAAATAGTTCTATGTTGCAACTGTAATAATAACATGATATAGAAGGATATTTGAAAAATATTTGTGTGGCACCCTCTAGATTCTTCTCAGCAAATCAAAAGTTGCAACCAACTGTGGTGTAATATGTATCGTGTGGCTATAGAAGCGTGTGTGTGTGTGTGTGTGTGTGTGTGTGTGCAGATCAGCAGTCAGAATAACCATCGCTTCGGTGTGAACTCTCTGCTTTTAACTACTGGCCAAACCATCTGGGCTGAACTACAGCCAGCTCTTCATCCTCTCTCTCTCGCTCTCTCTCTCTCTCTCTCTCTCTCTCTCTCCCTTCTTCTCTCTGATACTTTTCCTATTTTCTGTCGTCTCTCGTTATCTCGTACCACATCACGCTTTTTTTCTTCTCTGTGTATCTCCTACGTTCTTTCTCTCGTGCTTGGGTGCTTTTTTCTTTTGTTTCTTAGTCCCTACTTCTCTCTCACACACACACACACACACTCAAAACACACACACACAGGTCTGTCCGTCAGCGCAGTGAGTGATGGCACACACCAGTGTGTGGCCGTCAGGTTCAGGGCAGGAGGTTTTGGCTCCCGCTGTCGCTGCCAGACTCCGCGCCGCTCCGGCTGCCTTTGTTCTCCCGGCCAACCTCGCTCACAGGACCCTTCTGACGCAGCCGGCCCACCTCGCCCACAGAGCCCGCCCCACTCGTGGCTCCTTCCACTCGGGGGGGGGGACACCCTGCCTGCGCCTACCTCACCGAGAGGACCCACGGCCGCTTCCTGTCCCTACCTCGCTCAGCAGGCTCATCCCGCCAGGCAGCACCTCGCTCACAGGGCTCACCGCACTTACAGGATCTACCGTGTTCATTACAGGCCCTCCTCGTTCACCGGCCCGGCTCGCTCGACCGGCTCACTTTGCCAACACCTGTTCACCCGTCTCTTTGATTGTTGTTTTTCCTTTTCTGTGTGTGTGTGTGTGTGTGTGTGTGTGTGTGTGTGTTTCTGTCAGAAAGCAGTGGCACCATGTTGTCTGGAGTACGGCCGGAGATCTAAGGCACACACGTAAGCACACACTGCGCCAACATGCAGGGCCTGACAGCAGAAACACATATCACAGAAGCATAAGCTCACACACACACACACACACACACACACACACAAATGAGAAGATTCACAATACAAACACACACACATACTCAGACACTTATTGGAGTCCAGGCCCCCACACACAGTGTCCTGAATGGACAAGAGTTGGAGTCCGATCTACAAACCCAGTAGATAAAAACACCCGAATCATCAAAAGATGCTGACCAAAATACAAATGTCACAGCGACTTTTACCTTCATGTGCCACTCAAAGTAACACAAAATGAGCGTTCTTTCTCAATTTAAGTGTGAGCCCTTTGGGGACATTCAGGTTACTTAATAAAAGCGCTGCATGTGACTTTATGCATCTGCATGTTTGTTTTGGTGGCAAATGCAGTGCTGAAATGATTAAAACCGATCCCTCTGCTGTAGTGATGCATTATGTATTTATGTCATGGCCAACGCGCCTCCAGCCCACTAGAGGGCGCCTCACCAGCCTGGGAGACGACGACCCGGAAGAGGAAATGGAAGCGGGCAGTGGCAAGTATAAAAGTGAGGTAACCCCAAGGAGACACGCCCGCTCTTTGTATGAGTTTACTCGCCAGAGCTGCTAGCTCTCTCACCCCCGACCTACGATAATAGTGATTTCCTGAAATACGACCTTCGCCTGCCCACGACTTCGAGAATTGCCTGACCCCCTGGAAACCAGGAAAGGAACCCCGACCGGAACTTCCTGGCTACAACCTCTACCTGCCCCTGACCTTGAACCTACCTGGCCCATCGGTTAAGACGGGATTCCATGCTCCCCTACCTTCCTGCCGCCCAAGACCTACTCCCGTCCAGTCCAAGATCCCGGACCATCCTGAAACCCGCCGTCTTCCGGTTCTCCTCTGCCCCGGTCCTTCCCAAAGATCCCGAACTGACTCCCCGCTGCGTGGCAGCGCGTCCATTGCGTCCTCATTCCTCGCCGGCCAGGCGCCCCCGGTCCTCCTGCCCCGCTCGCCCAGCGTCCTCTACCGGTACGACGGCTTATCCCCACGTCCAAAGTATGTCTGCAAGTACGTCATCGAATTCCCCCTGTGACAATTTAATTAAATGAGGAAGCAGCATGTGTGAGAGCTGTCAATCATCACAATGTGCTCCTCCCATTTAAACGTCATTGGTGCACCAACAAAATGTGCTTGGGGGAGTAGTTAGTTCCTCCAAGATACGGAGGACTAGCAAGCAGACCTCTCTTGTTTCTATCTGAACATGGTCATGGTTGAAAGTTAAAAAGTTTTTTCGACATTAAACTGCCAAAATCAGCAAAACTATAGAATATTTTTTACATGGGTAGTTTTGACCATTTCAAGTTGACATAAGCCCCCAATATCAAAGACCTTCCCAATTTGCGGTAACCTATCATTTTCCATTATATACATCAGTATTTGAAGTGCTATAACTTAACTGAAATCAGACTCTGATTTATGCCATTGCAATGCTAGTTTTCAATGCAATATGTTGAAATGTGTTTCAATATGCAGTGCTGTTTTTTTCAACACATGTTTTATATAGTTGACCATTTGAAAATGGGTAGATAAAAAACACATAAAACCATCTTGCTATAATAATACAGCTATTTAATAAGGCTTAAAATGCAAAAGTAAAAACAATCTTGGCGGTTGTAAAATGCAGATGGCAGTGCCTGAAATGCATTTCCCCCCAAAATGCTGTTCCATAACCACAAAAAAAGGAAAAAGAAGAAAGACTACAGGAACCGCTTCCTATTGGATGACAGGCAGGAAAGGTAGAAAGTGTGGCAGCAGCACTTTCCAAAGACCTTTGCAGACCTCCGAAATGATGGTGGACACTGAGCATGAAAGATTCAGTGAGGGTTGTTGACCATTGTTCTTGTGCTCCTGCACAGACCCGTGCAGAAAACTACAGACCCGCGAAAGGTTCTCTGCTCTCTTCCCTAATCAGGACTTAAAAGAAGAGCCGATGGCACCATAAAGCATTTATTTACATGATTCCATGAATTCGGTGTAAACGACACACAGGACCGGTCCATGTTTTCATGTGCAACTTCATACTGCCCGTTGGCACACAACAGAATCTTGGGATAAATGTAATCATTATTGTTTCAGAGTAAAAACCATAGTCAATTCAATGTTATTAACATTCCAGATGTGTAACCATACACAGAAATGAAGGCGCAGTACACACCTCCACCTCGGTTCAGAATGTAGCAGTCGTTAAAGAAATAAAACTTAAATTGTTTCCTTTTTCTTAATGAAACAGGGATTTAGAATACAAAGTATGGGTTAGGAAATAAATATATATTCTGCTGCAATAAAAAGGTAAAATAAAACAACAATTAATCAATAATTTAAAAAATATCCTCTGAGGTGCATATTGAGAAGCTTCAGAAACTGTACAATACTTGTACTGTCCTTCACATTCACATAATGATGCTACATTGTCATCAGTATATGACAATAGACCTGAACTACAGGGCACTCTGTGTGTCGTTATGGTGCAGCATTGTTTCATGTTTGATAATGGTTTTCACGTTGATTCTGCATTTTGTTAATCAGTCTTCACACCAACGGAACCCCATCAGATCAGATCCCAGTGTTCTATACATTTTTACACTATAAAAATTATAAGGTCTAAACCGTCGAAACATTTAACCAAATGGCTGCTCCAGCCCTCAGCTGCCCCCGTTAGGGGTCGCCACATCAGCCGTTATTGATCTGCCGGATACACATCCTGATGCGACCCTCCCCATTTACCCTGGCTTGGGACCGAAACCAGGAAATACACTGCATCACATGCACTGTAAAAAAGTGAACACTGGCTAAACTATAAAAAAATTGAAGTAAAACTTTATTATTGACATAACCTAAATAAACCAGGTCACAGCAGGTTTGGTTGGTTTATTTATATTATGTCAATGCTAAAATAGCCGCGTTCACGTTTTACCATGTTGATCAATGGAACCGCAGTAGCACCTTGGTGACTGGTGACCACTGGGCCATCACTGCCTGGCACCATGGCACACAGACTCAGTCCATAGCGGTCGGGTCAGGTCGGGGTCTGATGTGTTGAAAAGCTGTTGTCTGTGTAAATATCGTTGATCTGCTACACACATTAGAGCAACAGACACCGAACATGAAATATTTTGGTTTTTCTGACAACCAAAATGAACAAATTTATAGTTTTAATCCCTGATAAATCCAGGTTAAAAAAAATCTAAACACAGATTTGTGCAAACTTGATCAATATGATTAAGTCAATATGATTCTAAATGAATATGATTTTGATTTCAACAACGATTCCAATAAGAATTGTTAGTATTTAGACTCCAGCAGTTCAAATTCAAATTTTACATACACGGTATGATGTGCAGTGAAATGCTTTCTGCAACTGCTACAGACCACAGTATTGCAAATGTTGCAAGTAAACAGTGAACCAATATGCAAATATTGCAAACATAACCAAGTATTACACTTTTACGTCTTTAACATAAAATATGTGTAACTGGTAGGGTGAAGGTGTGCAAATGAGTTACAGTTTTTACAATGTTTAAAGAAAGAAGAAAGAGCCATAAAGAAAGAGCAGTAAGGACCTAAAAAGCGCAGTGTCATTTTGTGCAAAGTGATTTTGTGCAAAGTGGTTTTGTGCAAAGTGGTTTTGTGCAAAAGAGTCCGGAGTTATAAGCGGTTTCATGCAAAGAGAACATTTTCATTTAAATGCATGAATGTTATTGTGAACAAATACTAGTTTATTGTAATATGGGACAAACAAACATCTGTTTTTGGGAAGGGGAAGTGAAAACAGGGAAAGGAAAGGCTTCCTCACACGGGGAGACTGGATCAGTTAGTGAAGTGATTGTCATTGTGAAACACTGCAGCAAAGCACACGTTACACAGCGAAATGTGTCCTCTGCATTTAATTCACAGGGATGCCCCCCGCCGCACCAACACACAGAAAACCTGCAAGCCACAGAAGCCCACCAAAAGACCTACACTGAACACACACCGCACGCACACATTACCCAACACGCTCACTCATACTACTCACACACACAATGACAGTGACCGATGAATAAGATCGGACCGGGAAAACTGATGCAGGTACTTCCTTAAAGGAGGGAAATCAGGTATACAGTACAGGCCAAAGGATTGAACACACCTTCTCATTCAATGTGTTTTCTTTATTTTCATGGTAGATTCTCACCGAAGGCATCAAAACTATGAATGAACACATGTGGAGTTATGTACTTAACAAAAAAAGGTGAAATAAGTGAAAACATGTTTTATATTCTAGTTTCTTTGCTCTGATTACTGCTTTGCTCACTCTTGGCATTCTCTCGATGAGCTTCAAGAGGTCGTCACCTGAAATGGTTCTCCAACAGTCTTGAAGGAGTTCCCAGAGGTGTTGTTGTGGTCCAGCTCACCCCAAACCATCTTGATTGGGTTCAGGTCCAGGTCTCCACTTTTTTTTTAACTCCACATGTGCTCATTCATATTCTGGATGCCTTCAGTGAGAATCTAACAATGTAAATGGTCATGAAAATAAAGAAAACACATTGGATAAGAAGGTGTGTTCAAACCTTTGGCCTGTACTGTAGGTGATGGGGAACCAGTGACAAGTGAACAACATTGATTATGTTGTTACTATGACGCCTGCTAAGAAAATCAGTGAGCATGAGAACAGTCCGTTCCTGAAGTTGATGTGCTGGAAGTAGGAAAAGGTACAAGAGTGTGAAGCTGAGGGATGGGCTAGATTACGGTTAGTTCCAACAAAACCAATCAAAGTCAGAAAAACGGGTTAAATAACAACTGGGTCCTGGTTATCTTTAAAGCACATCTCATTATGCTGTGTGCTGCAGTGTTTCACGATGACCATCACTTTACTTTCACTCTCGCAAAAGAGTGTTAAATCTCAAGTGACTGAAATCCTGTCAAGTGACAGGAACTTGTCCGAACCACACAATGTGTTCAGGGGTTGTGTAGCTCCAGACCAGTCAGAGTGACCATGCTGACCAGTGTCTACTGATGGAAAGACCTTTAATGCATGTGACCGTCGGAACTGACCATCTCTGAAGTCACTTTTCATTTGGATCCTGAGGAGCGTGACAAAGTTCTTTCTCCAGCTCTCAATGCAAAACATTCATGAGATGTGCAGGAAAAGAGGCAAGTAAAATCCCCAGCTTGACACTTGGTGGCACTTAATCATGTTCTTCCAAACACCGGATCAAATTCTTCCAGTTCGCCAGCGTGCAACTTCTGCCTCCTCCACACCGTCCTCTCCCCCTCCTGTCCCTGTACAGTCCTAGCGTCCATCTTCCGCTCCACCCACCCCCGCCACCCTCTGCCCTGTGAAGTCAGAGATGAAGGCGAGTGCTGAATGTGCGTGGGGTGGGGGGGAGGGAGGGGCGGTGGGAGAAAACAGAGGAGCGAGAGGGAGGGCGGGCGAGGAGGCCGGGCAGCCCGTCACGAAACGCTCATCCTGGGGCAGGATGACAGGTACAGGTGCTCTCGGCCTGGCATGAAAGGGAATTCCGAAAAAGAGCCGGCGCTGATGGAGCACCCCCCGTGTTCTTCTGTTTGTTTGGTCGGCGCTTCCTGCAGGGCAACACAAGCTCCGCCGCCTGTTGATGGGCAGGTGGAGCTGCCAATCGTGTCACACCTTTCTCAGTCCCGGTCAGCCAATAGGGGGCACCAGTCTAATGACAGGGTCCAAATGTTGGGGTTTTATTCAGCTGGCGAGGGTCTGACTTTGTTCTAGTGGACGGTGTGATTTTGTGGGAACACATAAAACACACATCTCTTTATAGGTCTTTGTAACAAACGTGGTAATATGTGTGTTATAAATGAGTAGAAGAGGTAAATTCTACCCCAAAACTTTTCACTATTCTTTATTAGAAAATTAGACAATGTAGGGTATTGAGAATAAGCGAGAAATTTATGAGTTCTAATGGGAGCCGCCAGAAATAGAAGAAAATCAATAATGTAAGGTATTATTATTATTATGTGTAATATTTTAAGGTAATCAATTTAGCAAAATGTCCTCACTTTCCCTGGAATTTCATGTGATGCTATATTTAATATATTTTTATATCCATTATACATTCATTATATTACGCAGATGTGCAGTGTAATATAATGTATACAATTTTAATAACTCTTACATGTTCACACAAAATATACATGCATGTACACATGCAAAATCACACAGAAAAAAACACCCATATATGTACCCATATACACACACACACACAGTTACACACAGTATCAATCCTCAGCAGCCCGTCAGGGCTCAGGTAAGGTAAAGCCAGGATGGGACTATTTAAATTGGAAGCAGTGGATCTGAGGGAGAAATGGGAATGTCAGAGGGACTCTGTTGGAATTACTGTGTGCATGCAGGAGTTTGGGCAGTCAATCACACACACACACACACACACACACACATGTTCTTAGTAGAGCACCACATACAGTCAAAGGTAGTAACACTGTGCATGAATATGAGCGTGTATGTGTGTGTACATGGAGTGCAGTGAAGTTGATGTTTATGTATGTGTGTGTGTGTGTGTGTGTGTGTGTGTGTCTGTGTCAGTGCTCTGCGCTGTGCTTCAAAAGCTGATCCATGCTGTGGCTCTGCATTAAGAGGCACCTTGCAAAGCTTTCAAGCACGCGAAGGATGACAAGTGGGGAGAGCGAGGGAGAGAGAGAGATGACAGGGGGGAGAGCGAACGAGAGCACAGGACAGGTAAACACGGAGCGCATGCAGACCGTGCCAGACACCGAGGCGAGGCGCGTGAGAATACTTACGCCGGCTGAAAGATCTAAGGTGGAGAGGCAGGAGAGGATGTATGTAGCGTTTAGTGTGTGTGTGTCTGAGCGCTGTTTAGTGGTGGGTTGGTGACAGCGCTAACCTGCCTCTGTCACCGCTGACAGGTGTGTGCTTAGGAACAAGTGTTTTTCCATAGCTTTGATCAACCACAACCTGCATGCATACACACACACAAACACACACACACACATGCAGCAACATGTAGTGCAAGAAAACACCGCCTCTGCAAAGGGAGAGGGGAATAAAAACACACAAACAGCAACCTGTTAACTACAATGACACACACATGCACGTCCACACACACTCGCACACACTGATCAGCACTGACATAACGATCACTTGTTGAAGTGAATATGACTGATGATCGGAGGATACTGGGTAGTGTGTAAGCGGTTTGTCCTCCACAAGTTTCATGCATTGGAAGCAGGAGAGAAATGGGTGGGTGTTGGGATTTAAGCAATTTGTGACGGTTAGGTGGCTGGGTCACACAGCATTTGTGTGATACTTTGACACGTACCAACTACCTTAACCTTGCTGCAGACCAAGCAGACGTTTACATTTATCAGACGTCTTCATCCAGAGTGACTTACAATTAGTAGTTACAGGGACAGTAACCCCTTGGTTAAGTGTCTCGCTCCGGGACACGATGGTAGTAAGTGGGGTTTGAACCTGTTACCCTCTAGGCTACCACACCCGTCTGTGGAAATACTATCCCCAGATGGCAGTGCCCTCTTTCAACTACAACAATGAGACTGAGGTGTAGCATGAAGGCCCCACAGGACATGAAGCATCTGCTGCTGATGACTTGGTGACAGGTACACCAGCAGAACAAGGTCTACTTAATGTCGTGTGGTAATTAGTAATTAGCAAAGTCAGTAACCCAGAAGGGGCTCTCATCAGTCTGTAGCCGGGCAGGCAGCCAGACGTTTACTGTACGGTGGATAAAATATATAGTAGATTTTCTCCTGAAGTCAAGCTGTCACAATGGAGGGTTCCTCAATACAATACAATTTTTCCTGACATGTAAAATCATTCTAAACTGCCCAATGTATGCTATTCCCACTCCAGTATAAGAAGTAATCAAGGCAATGCTAGACTCACGGTTGTACATTGTTCTCACCCAGGTGCCCAGGACAATACTATACTTACTGTATCATTTACATCATTTACCTCCACCAAATGATCGGCTGATTAGAGGACCCTCTCTTATAGAAGAATCGCGACCTAGAGTTCCGGAATGCTCATAATTAGCAGGTGAGGTATCAGGTCTACTTCCCTCCCCCATTTTTCACTGGCTGATTCTCACATTTCCATAATTACAACAGATTCATTTAGTCCCCACAGTGTCCTAAATGTAAAAAGTGTGCGTTTGTGAGCTACAGCAGACCCATATTTCACTTTTACCAAGGCTTTGGTAGTTAATAACCCTGCCTTATCTGTCAGTGTGTATGTGTGTGTGTGTGTGTGTTTCTGTACCTGGAAGCCAGCTCAAAGGGCTCCCATCTTGGGATTAGCTGTGGGTTTGGCTCCCTAAAGTCCCAGACACAGTGGGGCAAACACTGGACCATTAGGCCCTTCATTTGTGTCAGCCACTTAGGCCGCTCAAAGGCGCAGTGGAGGCGGTGATAATCACCTGCTAAAGAGTTTCCGACTGCACACACACACTCACTCACACACACACACAACTGCACAGGTCAAAAACTGTACAAAAAAGGGACAGCCGTGGTGTGAATCGAGTGCCAACGCTCTCGGCGGCAACGCAGTCTCATCAGAGTTCGCAATCAAGCCAAGTTTTCCGCCACATGGAAAAAAATGATTTTGTGCTTTGTCCGATCAGTACAAGAAATGCTGATTTTCGCTGCCTTATCACTTTTCGTTCTTTGTTTTGTGTTTTTGCGGTCTTCCATTCATTCCCCCCATTCTTTCGGAGGACCCCTTTTCCTCAGTTGCCGCGGCTTAGTGCGAGTCTGGCTGCCTTTCCTGCGCTCAGCTGGAACATCGCATTCCGTTTGAAGTTGTGATCTGGATTCAGGCCTGCCTCACCTGTAAGATCAATACAGATCCGTTCAAAGGTAGATTGGCTTCATAGAGCCTCAGATTTTTATTAATTTATAGAAACTTCTTGAAAAACTTTCTCTAAAGGGGAAACCTGAAAAAAAAAAGAAAAAAGAGAGAGTGCCAAAAAAAAAAAAAAAAAACTTGCTGCACTGAAGTGCGGTGTGAGGGCCCTGATTAATGCAGAGCCTTCGCTTTTTTTTTTTTTTTTGACTGACAGACAGGTCACATGACCGGAGCGACGCTGCCTATCTCGCTCTCCCTCGGCCTCTCTCTCTGAGGCCCTTAACGGGAATATTTAAATGAGAGGGTTGTGTTTGAAGTGGGTAGTGGGATAATTGTGCCTGAGCTCGTTTGGGTCAGAATAATCAGATCAGAAGGATTCCGTTTGGGAGAAGTTTAGCGTTTTGCATATGGAATAAAAATCTTGAAATATTTACAACTGTACTAGAGTATACTATATTATGCTGTAAAAAACAAACATAGCTGTGTGTTGAGTGGGTTCTTTTTTTTTTTTTGCATTCTGGGGTAGGTTTCAGAGGGGAAAGGGGCTTTTCGGTCTTTGTCGTCAGATTTGATGATTTTAGAGAAAAATTTCCATTCAATTCAAAGGATTCCACTTCTTACTTCCATGCCCCATGGCATCATGGGAAACGGAACATTAGTATTTATTTTTAATAACATCATTTTTTTTTTTCTGGAGTGGTGAAACATCAGACGGCACAGCTTCACAATTTCACTTAGTCCGGGAAGAAATCTTTACTGGAGGGAATATTAAAACAAACGGGCACAGAACAGAGGCTCACCTCGCCCGCCTTTTTTTTTTTATTAACTTTTCATTTTATGTTGATATCAGGTGAGCTGATTTCATCACATCCTGTCATTTCTCACGGAAAAATGTGTCTGGGTGTCACAAGCCAGATCCTGTAAAGCCGCACTAAAGGCGCCAAAAGCACTCGAAACACAAACCTACACATCAGCTCCTCTCTCTCTCCCTCCCTCTCTCTTTCTATTCATTCTCCCTTCTGAGAAGGTGAGGCACAAACACACACTCGCCACAAACGGAAAAAAGAAATCAAAATGAAAACTTCCCGCAAATTGCCAGAAGTAAACAAACCGGGACACATTCGGCCTGCCCTCATGCAACAAAAAAAAGAATACAGAAAAACTTCAAGTGCAACTTGGAGTGTGTATAGCACCCATCCTGCCCCCTCCACAAAGCCAGGAGGCCCTGATCATCACACACACACACACACATACACACACACACACAGTGAGTTCCTCTCGTTTCATCTCCCTGTCTCTCCCTGACAGGTTATTCCCTTCGCTCTGCTCAACTTTCGGTATTCCGGACGCCTACGACACCCACAATCCCTTGCTGCACAGTCTCCCTGTGAAGTTGATTTCCCAGATGGGGAGAAGGTGACCTCGGTGTCAAACATACACACACCTTCACCGTTCTCCACCGCTCCCTCGCTCCCCCTCACTCACTCGCTCGGTCCTTGTGGCTTTCCTTGCACGCTGTCACACTGTTCCTCTTCCCTCCCTCATTTTTAACGCGCTCTCTCACTCTAACACACACACACACACACATAGAGAACTCTTGGAACAAACTGAGTCTAGAACAGAATACTAATTCACCATCCTCCTCTTCCTCCCACATCCACTGTTTTTTTATTTTTTTTTGTTTTGCTCCCATCCTTCCTTTTCTCTCCTCAAACTTGTTTCTGGAGGAGAAACTTTGATAGCGTCCTGTTCTTCAGCGCCACGCTTCTGTCTGCAAAACACACACACACACACACACACACACACCGTCATTCCCTGCACAGGCTGTACCCGCTGCCCCCCAGTCTGCCCACATGGCACCGCTTGTCTCCGTTCGCTGCCCGGTCCGGAGGTATCACTGGGCCCGGTCCTCTTGATGGTGCCCGGCTCGTTCTTGGTTGTTCCCCGAGGCAGTTTGGAAGTGGGGACTGGAGAGAGAGAGAGAGAGAGAGAGAGAGAGACTACTGGCATCAGTCTGTTGGGGAAACCCGGTGACATTTAGAAGCTGCCGGGGTCCGTCCCGCTAATATCCAAGCTAATTAGCCTCAAACCGCCACCGCTGAGAATTGATACCCAGCCTGTCGGCAAAGAGCTCGAACATTCCCAAAAAAAGAGGGAGCAAAATTCATCCGGTGTGTGATGGCCGTGTGTGTGTTTCACAAACGAGCAGTGAGACCCGCACGTAGGATTATAAATGTCAGTTAAGGATCGTAATTACAACTTCTCAGCCACCCCCCTCATACCACCATCCCCGCCATACTTCCCTCCTCGCTCCCCCTCTCCCTCATTCCTTCCCGAGCTGTCTGCTCCGCTGCCAGGGCTGATGGGAGATTTTTGTCACACTTGTTTTGACAGGCCGGCCAGGGCTCGGGTCCCTGTGGTTTCACAATTATCCTGCCGAGCGCCAGAGCTGCCCATAGCCGTCAACAGCCAGGCAGGAATGTCAATGCGATCGCAGACAGGATCACTCTCGCTCCCTCGTTCTCACTTTTCCCCTCTTTCTGTCCCCCTATCCAAATACACATACAACTACTCTTCTCTATCTATCTATCCATCATCCATCCTCCAATCCATCTATCTATCTATCTATCTAGATCTCTATCTAATCATCTATCTATCTATCTATCTATCTATCTATCTATCTATCTATCTATCTATCTATCTATCTATCTATCTATCTATCTATCTATCTATCTAGCTGTGCTTTAATTGCAATTGATAAAATATATGTGATGTCTTTTTATAACCAGTCCTCAGAAGTCATTGAAAATTAAATTAATGAAATATGTTGATTAAAACCATAAATTATATATAGTAAAAAAATGTGTGCATGGATAACAGGGTCAAAAGCTAATAGGCTGGAAGGGTTAACTTTTCCGATGTGTGTGTGTGTGTGTGTGTCAAATGAATTAAAGGATTTTAATATAGTAATATTATATGGCATGGTGCGAACGAGGAGACCTGGACTTGACCTGACTTGGGTGTTTTTTTGTGCAGAGCTTGCATGTTCTCCCCCGCGCTCATGTCCTGAAGAGCAGAAACGTGCCGGTCGGGGGGACCGGCGGGACTAAATTGGTCCCGGTGTTTGCGTGTTCACCCAGTGATGGACCGGTGAGCAGTCTGGGGGGGGGGGTTATTTCTGTCCAAAATTGCTCTCCTCATCTTCAGTCCGGACACATGGATTTAGAAGATGGATGGATGGACGTGGCGCCTCTACGGTCTGGTGCACCGGAGCCGGCTGTAACCCGGCGTAACCACGACATCGTTCAGCGCAGCGTAGCGCGGAGGCCGCGGCGAATGTCTGGTTCAATTTTGACGAGTTTCCACTACAGACGCCGTCTTCCCAGCGCGGGCCTGAGCATTAGCGCTGTTTGATATGAATAAAGGAAAAACAATGAAAAGACGCAGGATAAAAAAAAAGCAAGGCAACGCGCACTCCTCCCTCCCCTTCATTTTTTTCACCCTGATGTTTGCTGCTCGGAGGCCGATCAGTGGCGGGGTGTGATTTTGTTCTGCATGCGAGCGGGCAGGGTGGACCTTGCCTGGAGCTAAAGTCATTGAACAGTTAAGGACTTCCTGTTCCACTCCAGGCTACGCCACGCTCACGCAGCCGACGAGGAGTGACGGGCCTTTCATGAGCCCCGAGATCTGCCAATCTCATCATCGAGAGCGAGCAAGACAGAGACATAAATACAGTAAAGCGCGCGTGTGTGTGTACAGGTGTGTGTGTGTGTGTTTTTTTTAGATCGGTTTGAACAGAAGTGGATTAAAGTGGAACCTTTGTAGATGTTTTGCTCATACAGTATTTCAAACAACTTTCAACATACTTTTGGTGTGTTTGGTCTGCACGCTTGGCTTCTATTATCTCCACCAGTTTACATTTACATTTACAGCATTTACCAGACGCCCTTATCCAGAGCGACTTACAATCAGTAGTTACAGGGACAGTCCCCCCCCTGGAGACACTCAGGGTTAAGTGGGATTTGAACCTGGGTCTTCTGGTTCATAGGCGAGTGTGTTACTCACTAGGCCACTACCACCCTTTCTCTAGTTCTCAATAAATTGCAATGTCAGACAAACTTTTCATGTGGAAAGTTATATTTTCTTTTTATCATTTTAAAAATATTTTTTAAAATGTTACAAAGTGGAATTTTGTAGATGCTTGTAATTCTGATACTTGTAATTTTGTGTCAAATCACTTTATTATGTGCATAATTAGTGGTCTGCAGATTTTTTTTTTTTTTACCATTAGCATTGGATCATTGTACCGAAATACACAGATGCACACATGCACACACACACACACACACACACACACACACATTCACACACACGTACACACATACACATTGCAAGGACAGCATGTTTTAGAATATGATGATTTGATTTTCCAGCACTAAGGTGAATTTTGGTCATCTGGCAAAACCAGTTTAGTTAACTGTAAATTAAAGAAATAACTTTGAAATCGAAACATTTAGTGCTGATGTGGAATGACACAGAAGGATTTTCAATTTATGTGAACATGGATTTTTAAATTTAATCATGTAAAATAATTGATATAATAACGATAATAAAAAAAACATTATGATAATTGTTATAATGAGTAGTAGTAGTATTGTTATTATGGTTATTATTGTAGTTGTTACTGTTAGTCTGTTGTTATCAGAACAATTAATCATGTGGGTGGGTGTTAGTAGCCTAGTGGGTAACACACTCGCCTATGAACCAGAAGACCCAGGTTCAAATCCTACTTACTACCATTGTGTCCCTGAGCAAGACACATAACCCTAAATTTCTCCAGGGGGGGACTGTCCCTGTAACTACTGACTATAAGTCGTTCTGGATAAGGACGTCTGATAAATGCTGTAAATATAAATGTAAATTACTTGTTGGATCAAAAAAAAAAAGAACCATTCTTATTTGACCTGGACGATCAAAAATGTCTGATAGATGCTATGTGATGAACTGAAGGAGCAGAAAAGTTCACCCGCTGCCTCCGAATGTTCCTCCTCGGGGACGAAGGGTACACCACCGAACTTACCCACATCCACCATCCGACCCTGACCACCAGGGTCTCAGCAGGATGCGGACATATCTGCTCTCCAGCTCTGCACAGTAGAAGCCACTGTGTCTTGTGGGACTTTTTACATCTCTCCACGCTGGATTCTCTTCTTAATAGGACCGGAATTTCATGGGGACACATGTGGCTATTTCTTACTGCATTTATAACACACGGAAATTTATGAGTGGACAACAACATTTTTAAATGTCATAAATTATTGATATGCCAGTAACTGACCATCACATATTTTTGAGTCCTTGCTGCTGTCTGCCTTCCTTTTCATGACAGATGATTCATATTGATGATAATAAAAATAATAATTTATACTTTCAAATTCACAAATCGTGTCCCTGAAAAACAAACCACGGGCAGCAGCTGTATGTTGTCCATTGTGGCCGCAGTCTGGAGAATATTTACATCCATGAAAAATATCAAACGTGACGATGTATGCACTAAACCTAATGACACCCAAACAGGAATAAAGAAATGTACAATTAATACGCAAAAGTTGTGCTTATCCAGCTCTGATGTGAAAAAGGCATTACAGTATTTAGTTGACACTTTTATCCAGTGTGACTTACAATCGGTAGTTACAGGGACAGTCCCGCTGGAGACACTCAGGGATAAGTGTCATCCTCAAGGACACAATGGTACACCGAAAAAAGTGAAGACTGGCTAAACTCTGTCATGCCTAATATTTTAGCATTGCCGTAATTTGAATAAACCAAAAGTAAAAACAATTTACTCAAAAGCATAAATTAGACATCTTAATATAAAAGAGGAAAATGATATTTTTTAACTACACTAATGAGAAAAAGCATATTAAACAAGCAACAGCTACGGTCTCCTTTTTTTCAGTGCATCTATACACCGTAAAAGTGAACACTGGCTCACCTAATATTCTGTAATCTGTCACACCTAATATTTTAACGTTGATGCAACGTAAATAAACCAATCAAACCTGCTGCAACCTCTTTGATTTACATAACGTCGGTGCTAAAATATCAGATGACTTTTTTCAGTGTAGTAAGTGAAGTTTGAACCTGTGATTTTGTGGTCTTTTGGTTCATAGGCAAGTGCTTTACCCACTAGGCCACCCCATAAAACTATTTTTTTCGGCTACAACTCCGGACTACAGCTCAGTCGACACATTGTGGAGGCCGGCAGCAGAATTGCACCATCACTGAGCGAGATGAACTGAGACATTAGAGTTTGCCAGAAGGCATCTGCGAATCCCAGAGACCATGTGGGGGTTCATGGTCTGATGAAACCAGAGTTATTTGTTTTGGTCTCAGTGTCTAGTGCTGGAGATCGACTTGAAATGAAACATCAATGTACTTAACTTCTAAAAACAAAAAAAAAAAAACCTGCCACGTGTACATGAGCTGAAAAGGGTGGATATTTCCAACTCTTGATATGAATGAGTTGGTCAGCACCGTGGGTCCGGCTTGGATTTTGCTGATGGTTTTGTGACACTGACTGCTTTGTGCTCATGTACACACTTACGAACGCTTTCCAGCACACAAATGCACACCCAGTTATCCCTGATGAGTTTAAAAGCTGAGGCTTAGAAGTGCAAATTGGCCGTCTCCACCCGCTCAGCTTTCCTGCGTTCAGCACATTGCGTGTTTGCTCTTCCGGTCCCAGTGATGCTGTCACAGGAGTTTTTCACTTAGCCGCCTCTAACTGGGCTCAAGGAAACGTTTCAGGCGCTCTTTTCTGCTGTTTTCTTTTATTTCCTTTTCCAGAACTCACCCGGCTCGCTCTCTCAGCTCAGCTCGTTTCGGGCCTCGCACACAGAGGTCTTAATTACAGCTTGTGCCGAAGACGTGCGCCTCTTTTGTTCAAAGGTAAACAGGCGTTTCATATTCCTCCGTGTTGGGCTCGGGGAAGTGACTTAATGCCGACCTCGTGGGAGCGGATCGCCTTTAATCCTCGTCACACTTGCGCTAATCAGTCTTTAAATGGCCGCGCCGAACGACTCGGAGCCCTTGAAGACTGGTGCGCGCCGCTAATCTTCTCTCCTGTGAAGTCGTCGGATGACTTGGCAACCGAGCGGCTCCGGTTTAGCGAGTGGGAGGCGGCTTTGACAGGCCCTGACATCCACCTATGGCTTTCTGTTCCTATGTGCACTCATTGTGAGTCTTCCCGTTTCAAGGCCTTTGCTGCAAATGACACTGTGTGGCACTGAAACGCTGCGAAACAGTTAACCCTCTGGGACTCCACCAGGTCTAAGGTTCTAATAGGAGCTCGGCTCACGGTGTGGAGGCGTAGTGCCTTTACTTCAACTAGTCAAACAACAGTTGGAAACTTCCTGTTGTTTCGCAGTTCTGCATTAAATAGGCCATGGGCCCTGATTTGGCAATCTAAGGTCCATTTGTCCATTTTCAATAGATTTTTTACTTTAACACTGTACAGGGGCTATGTTGGGCCAGCCTTTTTACACATTTCATTTTGAAAAAAAATATTTAAAACAAAGTTGTTTTTCTATAACTAGATTGAACAGTGCATGGTTGCAGGGGTGTTAACCCCTTCACATCACGTTCCATGTAGCTACTGCATTGATTAAGTACAGGTACTGAATAATACAGAGGAGCTGTCTGTGGTGCTGATTCAGGAGGTTTTACGGTGCTGAGCTTTCAACTGTGGCCCCGTCTACTTGCCAGTCAGGGAGTGATGTGAGTGAATAGCAGTGGAGGAGAAGTAGAGGAAGTTCTCAAAAAGCCCCCTAAAAAGTTTGATAATTGTTATTATTTTCCCGAACTAAAGAACTTTAACAGTTCATCTATAACAGTGATTCTGTTTCAAACATTTTCTTTCCATCACCAATATTTTTTCTCCCACTACAACCATTATGACCAACATTACGACCACAGGCCTATTTAAATACACAATGTGAATAGTTTTCAAAGGCGGCAATTTTGTTCCTATTAAAACTATTAACTATTATTGATAGTTAACCACAGCTCTTTTACAATATTAACAACTGTACATTACTAAGAAAAGTGAGGGGAAAAGGAGACAACTGCACTGAGAATACCAAAACACAACTTAGAATATCACCTCTACTACACTGAGGAACCAAGGATCTATAACAGCTTTGCAGCTGCAGATGAAAAGGGAAACATATACTTTGGCAAAATATGCAGGGTTGTGAGTTCAAACTGCATGCCATTTTCATGACAAGTTTTAATGAAAAGTACGATTTAGATGAACCATCAAAGCAAACAAAGATACAATAAACTGATTGTCAGGCACTGAACCTACATTTATCCACAATGCCATGACACATACACACAGCAACCATGAAGCAGAACACAATGCCTTCTGTTCTTAATTCTGTTTTTCTTTAAACTATTCTAGCTAATATTGGATGTGGTGGCGTGAATAAATGTCACATGTAGATTCCTACTGTCAGAATTAGTCATCAGAATTTGTCAGACCTTGCAGTAACTTTGTATATACTGATCTTGAATGCTGACATTTTTGTACTATAATGACTAAAGAAATAATCAGACATGCCACAGTACATATGTAAATAGTACATAGTACATGAGATCACTTTTCAAACACATCTGTGGCTCCTGAGAAGAACAATTTGAAATCATATTTAAATGCTTCAGTCTCACCTGTGTTGATAAAATGTGTAGTCAACGTGAAATCATTTACATTTACATTTACATTTACATTTACGGCATTTGGCAGATGCCCTTATCCAGAGCGACTTACAACGTGCTTTCAAGTTACCATCGATGAAGAGATCAATTCCGGTTCACTAGGACCCCAACTATGAATACATCTATTTAATTCACTCTGTTGTAGATTCTGTAGACAAAGTTCGACAACAAGAAAATTACAATTTAATCTAAATATTCTCTAAAGAGGAAGGTCTTGAGCTGTCGTTTGAAGGTGCTCAGTGACTGAGCTGTTCTGACCTCGAGGGGAAGTTCATTCCACCACCGAGGGGCCAAGATGGAGAAGAGTCTAGATGAGTGTCTTCCTTTTACCTTCAGTGGTGGAGGGACCAGGTGAGCAGTACTGGAGGCTCGGAGTATACGAGGTGCAGTGCGAGGTATAATAAGGGCTGTGAGGTAGGATGGTGCTACTCCATGTTTGGCTTTGTAGGCCAGCATCAGTATTTTGAACCTGATGCGTGCAGCTACTGGGAGCCAGTGGAGGGAACGTAGCAGAGGGGCGGTGTGGGAGAATTTGGTATGTCACTCTTATATTTAACTCAGGTTCTGTCTATTTCTTCTGATCATCCTTGAGATGGTTCTACACCTATATTTTGAGTCCACCTGTGTTTGATTATACTGATTGGACTTGGTTAGGAAAGCCACACCCCTGTCTATATAAGACCGTACAGCTCACAATGCATGTCAGAGCAAATGAGAATCACGAGGTCAAAGGAACTCCCAGAAAAGCTCAGAGTCAGAATTTGGGAAGGTTGAAGATCAGTCGTGCTGCTGCATTTTGTATGAGTTGTAGAGGTCGGATGGTACATAGTGGTAGACCAGCTAGAAGTGAGTTACAGTAATCCAGTCGTGAGATTACTAAGGACTGAACCAGTAGTTGGGTGGCTTGTGTTGACAGATAAGGGCGGATTCGTCTGATATTTTTGTACTATAATGACTAAAGAAATAATAAGACATGCCACAGTACATATGTAAATAGTACATGAGATCACTTTTCAAACACATCTGTGGCTCAGGTAGGAAGGTTATGTGCATTGCATGATCTCTCTGTCTCTTGCTCTTTCTCTAGTACACAGACACACACACACACACACACACACACACAGATTCCAAGGGTCCAGGGTCCTGCAGCATTCTGTAATATAATTAGTGTGAGTGGACGCCTTTTCTGCGCTGACACCGTTGTCACGGTTCATTACGTGTTTCAATGTGGCTGAAGATCTTCACAGTCGTCAGTTAGATTTGGCCACCATAAAGCTGAGTGAAAGTGTGTGTGTGTCTGTGTCGGTGTGTGCGCATGCATGCGTGTGTGTGTGTGTGTGTGTGTGTGTGAGGTGATGTCGGTGCCACAGGCGACTGCTGCTCACGGGCCGATCTACCTGACCTGTCACTCTACATCTGTCTAGCCATCACACACACACACGCGTGCGTGCACGCACGCTCACGCACCCACACACACACACACAGGTTTTCAGGAATTCTGCCTGGAGCAGTGAGAGGAAGCACTGAAAGAGGGATTTTTGTTCAACACTTAGCAGCATTAGTATACTTCAGTCAGAGAGAGACAGAGGGAGCAAGAGAGATGGTGTTTTTCGAAACAATGGCAATCAGTTGTCAGCATCATCTTCTTGCAGCTCATAAAGAAACACACACACACCCATTCACACATGTTGCCAACATTCATGGACCAAGATGCTTATCCCCAGATGCTCATTCCAGAAACATTCCTGCTCTTTGCCTCATCAAAATTTTGTTAACCACTACCTGCAAGATTAATGAGCTTTAAAAATGGATCTGATCACTAATCAATGTTATGATCTTTAATTCATTAGAATGGGAATAAATGAACTGACCACTCCAAGTCTAAATTACCTTTAATGTTCATCAGCACACTATCTGCAAGCATAATAACAATGTCACTTAGCATTCTCTAATACACACATATACAGTGGATACAGCAGGAATTCAGACCCACTGTTATATTGTTCATTTTTATTCATGTACAGACAGCACCCCGTTTTAACAGAAAAACACAGAATTGTTGACATTTTTGCAGATTTATAAAAACTCACATGGTCCTAAGTATTCAGACCCTTTGCTATGTCACTCTTATATTTAACTCAGGTTCTGTCTATTTCTTCTGATCATCCTTGAGATGGTTCTACACCTATATTTTGAGTCCACCTGTGTTTGATTATACTGATTGGACTTGGTTAGGAAAGCCACACCCCTGTCTATATAAGACCGTACAGCTCACAATGCATGTCAGAGCAAATGAGAATCACGAGGTCAAAGGAACTGCCAGAAAAGCTCAGAGTCAGAATTGTGGCAAGGCACAGATCTGGCCATGGTTACAAAAAAACTCTGCTGCACTGAAGGTTCCTAAGAGCACAGTGGCCTCCGTAATCCTTAAAAGGAAGACATTTGGGACGAACAGAATCCTTCCTAGAGCAGGTAGTTCAGCCAAACTGAGCTATCGGGCGAGAAGAGGTAAGAGAGAGAGGTAAAGAAGAACATGGCTGAGCTCCAGAAGGAGAAAGTTGTAGAAAGTAAAAAAAAAAAACCCTGAAGGACTCAAAGATGCTGAGAAATAAGATTCTCTGGTCTGATGAGACTAAGATAGAACTTTTTATGACTTAATTCTAAGCGGTATGTGTGGAGAAAACCAGCACTGCTCATCACCTGTCCAATACAGTCCCAACAGTGAAGCATGATGGTGGCAGCATTATGCTGTGGGGGGGGTTTGCAGCTGCAGGGACAGGATTCTGGGATAGATGGATATGGCCAAGTACTGCGATATCCTGGTCTAAAAGGACATCAGACTGTGCCGAAGGTTTACCTTCCAACAAGACAATGACCCTAAGCACACAGCTAAAATAATGACTGTTCTTGCATGGTCCAGCCAGAGCCCTGAGTTAAACCCAGTTGAGCATAGGTCTGGAGAGACCTAAAAATGGCTGTCCACCAACGTTTACCATCCAGCCTGCCAGAACTGGAGAGGATCAGCACGGCGGAAATGCAGAGGATCCACAAATCAAGGTGTGAAAAACTTGTTGCAGCTTTCCCAAAATGTCTGTATTAGATCAAAAGGGAGCTTCTACTAAATACTGAGCAATGGGTCTTAATACTTAGAACCATGTGATATTTCTTTGTTAATAAGTCTGTAAAAATGTCAATTGTGTTTTTCTGTCAATATGGTATGCTGTGTGTACATTAATGAGGAAAAAAATGACAGCAATATATCAAAGAGTGAAATTTTTAAGGGGGTCTGAATACTTTCCATACACTGTAAAATTGACCATACAAAACACTGATATAATAAACACAGAACTATCACTATGCAACAGGGTTTTTAATCCAAGTAACTGTAAGCAGTTATTATTTTTGAGAAATGTGGAGTGAAAGTGAAGTGATTGTCATTGTGAAGCACAGCACAGCACACGGTGACATAATGAAATGCTTTTAACCATCCCCCTTGGTGAGCAGTGGGCAGCCATGACAGGCGCCCAGGGAGCAGTGTGTGGGGACAGTACTTTGCTCAGTGGCACCTCAGTGACACCTTGGCGGCTCGGGCTCCAAACCGGCAACCTTGTGATTACGGGTCTGTTTCCTTACCAGCTAGGCCACCAACTGTGCCTGTGCATCTTTTCTTGTGACAAAAAGCAAAATTTCCCCAAAATGTCAACCTTTCATTGTGAGGACATCCACTCCACATAGGTGGTAGACCCTGTCTACCTGAGTTAAATTCTCTGAACAGTTCCCACCTAAACCTACAGCAGAACCTTATTGCCCCAGGACATATCTCTCTTTCTTTCACATACGCACACACACACACACACACACACACACACACTAAGCAGAGCAGAGCATGTATGCTCTCACACTACAATTAATTAAGCGCATTAACATACCAGCACAATGGCCGAGCCAAATGACCTCAGGCAAAAGCCATTCAACTTCATTAAATCTGAATGAATCAACCTACTGAGACAAGCAAAGTTATTTCTCTGCGGTTGTACCCACAGTGCACATATATACACACACACACACACAATCCCAATCTACCCTGCCAGTAGATTTACCAGTACAGGTGGTCGGTCAGAGTGTAAAAATAATGAAAGCATTCAGACGCACCAACAACATACACGTACACATACACATACACCGACGGCTCCTCGGCAATCCAAGTAAAAAGGTCAGACAGCGGTCACACTGTGGTTAAACAGTGTGGTTCGTCTGGCTGCTCTGCAATGGCAGCGCGCTCGCTGATCATTTCCTGCCTGGAAGGTGTGTACCCAAGGTTCCTTGGGGCGGCCTGTCTGCCCAATTACCTGCTAGGGTATAATGAGTGGCTGCCAGCAGCAAGTGGCTCATAGAATGTGTGTCAGCAGTGCATGCACACACACACACACACACACACACACAGAAATATAGTTGTGAAGATCACTCTCATTTCACACTGGGGCTAAACACACAGACTTTAATGCCTTGTGAAAGACAGAAGCCTGTATGCGTGTTTGCTGTGTCTAGCAGCAAAATGCTCCAGTACATTTATTCTAATATTCATTCATGCAGGACTTCCTACATTTAGCATTGCACAGACCCTCTGGTCTCTGTTTTTCTACTCGACAAAATGAGCACGGCACCCTTCCAGTGTTTGTGTGGTTGTGTTGAACATTCCAGCAAATGTTGGTGAAAGATCATGTGACCGCAACCCCACAGGTCGAGATTATCGCTCATTTTTCCTCTCAAGCACAAAGTGGACCAAAGCTATGCCTGCAAGAAAACAGTTTCTCCTTTCATATGGAACATTGTTCCATTTATTTACCACCTGAACATATGAAAATCTTCTGTAAAGGCAGTAATAAAGTTGCTCTAAAATAACACTTTAGTACGTGTCTGCATCACACTGGACCGTGAGATGGGTTTTTATGTCATGCACGATAAATGAAGTAAAAACCTGGATGTTTATCCCTCGCAACATGCCCTCATTGAAGGAAGCAGCGAGCAACAGAACAAGGCGGAGGGCAGGAATGCGCTCGTCTTTGAACTCCTCCTTTAATTTTCCCTGACCCAGCGCAGGGAAGCGGCGCGGCCCGATCGCATCACCTGGAAACTCCTGATTACCCAGCAGCCTCTAGCTGCCAGCGGAGCGCATCGCCTCAGGCCCTTCCCCAAACCACTTCCCACCAGATACACACTCCACACAAGTTTGGCTGGATGCTTTCTCATACGCAAAGGCAATCACACATATTAACAAACAAACTATGTACATACACACAAATACACAATAATAAACAACAACCAGTACAGCTTGCAGCACGATTAGCACAGAATAGTAACAAATATTAGCAAAAGAAACACAACATAATATAACAAAAACACAACAACAAAGCAGTCATCACAAAGCAATCATAACAAACACAATAAACATAACAAAGTATAATCAACAGAAACACAATGTAGCAATCATAACAAAACAAACATAACATAAAAACACATGAACTTGTAGCTTTCATCCCGGACCAGCATGTTAATTGCAGGTTTTTCCAATCGTTTACACCCTAAATGAATTTATCACACAGTTAGCAAAATTCTACATCAAGGAGCAAAAAAAACCTCTGCAGATGTGCACAACATTACACAAAATTTCTGCTTCACACTTTTTTTTTTTTTAAGACTACACCGAATTGAAAACCTTACACACAGTTAAGGATTGGGAGGTTACTTCCTCATCAAAAAGAAGCACTGGCTTCCCCATGACCACACGTATGAACAAATTGGATTATCACATCCACCAAACACACATGCTCACTTAAAGACACATCAATCAAGTGCACTGTAAAGGACAGCAGATGAGTCCACCTGTTTTTTTTTTTACGAAGAAGACGAGCAGTGAGAATGGGAGGAGGAGAGGAAGGAGGTGGAGGAAGAAACTCAGGTAGACGAAGAGGTGCAGAGGGACCTGAAGAGGAGATAGCACCTGAAATTCATAGAAGAAGAAGAGGGCAAGCCTTACCTCGAGAAATCTGTGCATCAAAACTATGAATGAACACATGTGGAGTTATGTACTTAACAAAAAGAGGTGAAAACATGTTTTATATTCTAGTTTCTTTGCTCTGATTACTGCTTTGCACACTCTTGGCATTCTCTCGATGAGCTTCAAGAGGTCGTCACCTGAAATACTTTTATCAATGTGCCAGGGCAGTTAGGGGGTAACCTTCCCATTATCCAAACTGGGGTCCTCCACCAACCATGAAAATCTGGGACCATATAACGCTAGTTTAATACTTTCAAATCTTGACAGATTACACAGCATCATCACATTATTACACTGAGGGGACCGGATGCAGTACATCATCGTTTGGGACGATGTGTCTTTCCACAGATCTGCTCTGGTCCAAGATTGGTTCAGTCGGCACCCTCCATTTGCACCACTCCCCCTTCCTTAACCCAATAAAGGAGTTTTATTCTGCATGGTGGTGGAATGTATATGACCACCTTGCACCCCTCATTCAGGCCATGGAGCAGGCCTGTGATGTTATTGGCTCAGCTTTTGTGCAGGGGTGGATTCGTCACACACAACGATTCTTCCAAAAATGCCTTGCTAACATATCCTGTGATGTGGACGATTGTTATGGCCTGATTCAGCCAGACAAGGGAGGAATGGAGTTACAGTGTCGTTGTTGAAATCTGAAAAAAAGGGGTTTTATGAATTTGTTTTGAATTTCTCACAGTTCTATGTAACGGATTGACAGGTTTTGTGAGTGACACAAGAACAAATTTTTATTTTTATAAATGTGTTTATGGTTTTGGCTGAAGCGTGTCATTTTGCAAACAGACTCAGGTCTGGGTGTGGTGTTTGGAAGGAGGAGTCCTGTTTCCGAAATTGTGCGTAAACGTTATAATGAAAAAAACTGTAATAATAATGGTGATTATTCCATGTCTCCTTATTTATCAAAAAAACCCACTGGTCTTGAGCATTGGTAAAAGTTTTATGGCACAGATATCCACCGGCAGATCGAACACACCTCACCAGGTTCCCTGTGATGTCAGAAGCCTCTCCAAGCACTAGCTCCGCTCGGCCCTGCCAGCACCACTGCATGCCAGCCTGGCAGGGAGCACAGAGGGGGCGCAGACAGGCGGATGGTGGCTGCCATTTAGCGTACGGCACTCATCCCCGGGCCAGAGTTCGCACTCACTCTCTCTTTTTCTCACTTTTGGTTCTGAGCACGGTGGACAGAGAGACAGGGAGAGATAGCGGCTGTGTTGAACGAATGCACGGATGCAGAAAGACAGAAAGAAAGGGGGCGAGCGGGATGGGTGCGTCTGCCTCTTTAGCGCCTGCGGGGTTCTCCCCCGTTGTTGGTGGCGAGGAGGGAGTAAGTGTCAGCCATCGTCTGCATCACACGCTCACCCAGGCTGACAGCTCTGGCACGGCCCACGCTCTAGGAGTTCCCTCCTTCTATTGGCCGGCCCAGAGCTGCCATGGCAACCATGGCTGAAGAAGCAGGGCGGGGGACTGTGAGTGGTTGGTTAGGGTGGGGTTCTTGTGGGGTGGGGCTGGGGGCATAAAAGAGGTTTTAGGAGGTGGAAAACACAGCCCACAAACCCAAAAAATGCCCTCACCCCAGGCCAACCCAACCCTAAACTGTGGGTTTGTAGATTTGTTTGTTAATTGATTGGTTTTTCATTATTTATTTGTAATAAAATGAGCTTTCAACCATGCAGTGTCCACAGGAATGTAAGACATTTCACATTTTTACCCAAAATCTCAGCCTTACAGACAACCGGAAAGGATCTGAATACATCCAGCAACAGATTGTACAGATCCATAGCTGTTTTATATTCCATTGTTAATTAATAGGATTTTTGACCATTGGTGACACTAAACAATAAAATATGGCGACTGGAATATCCAAGAGAAGGGAAAATCTAAAAGCTATCACTTCCTCTGTTCCAGTGTGTTTAAAAAAACACACACAAAATACACCATTTCTATGTAACCCATATACTAGGGATGCAGTGATTCCAATTTTCAATTTTCCATTAGTGTGATTGGCTGATTCCAATGTTCGCCAGTGCCAATTTTATTTCTGAGAACAGGAAACAAAAATAAATATCTTTTTTTCTTTAATGCAAAATGTTATTTTTACAACAAGATAATGTTAACACTATAAATACATGAATAACTTTTAAATAATAATAGATGCCGTAAAAACAGAATCGTTGTAAAACGACGACTTTGCTATGAAACACGCAAGAGAAACCCAGTTTCTGTGCGAGAAATCAGATCAGTTAACTCTGGAATGAGGGGGAGGTGTTGAATAAGCTCGCAGGAGGTTGAATACTGTAAGTGCGCAAGAGACACTAAGAGACAACTAACCTTGTACAGCTGAATTAGTCTCAGGTCTCACTCACACGCTCCTTTCACACGTTTCAACACAAGATGAATATTCTTCGTGAACATGTTCTCTTTACCATGTTAAACTTTTAAAAATTATATTTTTAGCAATATCATTCCTAAGAATTAAATTTGGCTGTATTCCCTAGCCAATTAACCTACCCAGTGGCATTATTTTTAGGACCTTTTTCTTTTTCTCATTACAAATATAGTGCCTATAAATTGTGGCTAAAAAAAGGTTGTTTTATGTTCTCATTCTTAAGTGTTTTATTGTATTCTTGTACTATTATTTCTTCTGTGCATTTAAACACTTATAGTACTTTTGTATTTACAACAATAATAGAAAATCACTACAAAAAATAGAAAATCGAAACTAAGTAAAACAGAGAATCACAATTGATAAAACTATATTAGTGTCCTAGTTGGCATCCTGCTTGGCATTTGTCCACTCAGAAATGTTTGCCTTGGGTGGGAATAGGTGTTAATGTTACATGTTACATTTTTTCAACAGTTACATAATCTATCATATTTTAATTGATTTGCTTGGTTAGAACTAAAAAATACAGATGCTGCGGGATATTTTATGCAACATTACCTCAATATCAACAGTATGGCACTGCGTTCTGAAACCCAAAGCAGTCGGCTGTAGACATCTCCGTTCAGTTTAATAACTATACCTAAAATAATGAGGGTGGGTGCACAGTGACGGCGTTAGGGTCAGCCCACTTTCTTTAACTGAACCCTGCGGCAAAAACGGTTGTCAACCATTTTCACTGGATGTCTAATTTTACTGTAATCTCCGTGGTGCGCAAAGGGCATGCCACGTTCTGTCTTTACTCGATCCCTCTCATGCTGTATTTCAACCGATGGGGGTTAAAAGTTTCTTGCACAGAAAATGGCTTCTGCATGTTTGACTGCAATTCATCCTTGCAGAAGGAGTTACCTGTCCTGTGATGTGGATCTGTGTGCAACTGCGCATCATCGGTTTGGGATCTTGTCTGATCGGGATGAAGATTGGCCGATTTCGTTCCCTTGCCATCCCTAGAATACATATTAATCTTGTGAAAAAAGTCTGGAGAGCCAATGCAAGAGGGAACAGATGGATGTTTTCAATGGCTAAATATTTAAATATTTAATCGCACGTTGTTTTCATCTGAAAAGTTCAAAGAAATATTCATTGATAAAACGATGAAGAAGACTAAAGAAGGCCGGTGCTTTTTTAATCCAGCTGTACTGAGATCAAGATTTAAAGGAAATCAAAACTAATTGTTACTGATAGTGGAAATCTCAGATATCGTTAACCATTCATTAACAACCATTTCCAGCTACAACAGTCATTTTCAACATTGGGTGCACAATAGTGAAATTATTTTAGCTAACCGAACAAATGCATTGTGTTCCTTAATGTTTCAAAATTTCCTGTATTCAGACAGAAAAGCTAAATACAAATGTGGACAATGACGTAAAGATGTTGCCCAAAATGATAGCAAACACACCACATTCTGACAAGTTAATATAGAAGATAAAAGGGAGCTAAAACCAGGAAATGAGAGCGGGGGCAAAGGAGATTTCAGACATCAGTGGCAACTTTGAAGTTTTGGTTGCACACTAGCTCGTGTCTGCCTTCAGCTCCGCTATGAAAGCTAAAAAGCATGTTTTGATGTAATGGATCAGGTTGCAGGCAGGTTTAATCAAAGTCTATTAATTCTCTCATGCTAAGGTTTAACCCTAAAAGTACTGTACTACTGTTGTTCCAGTGTGTTGGGGGGTCGGAGAGCACATTTGCAGACATGCTTGCAAGGTGTTGTAGATGCAGGAGAACTAGAGCGTTGGGGGTAAGGGCACCTAGGCTGGCATGAGAGGGAGAGGGCTGAGAGAAAAACTGAAAGTGACTGTCATTGTGAAGCACAGCAAGCACAGCACACGGTGACACAACGAAATGTGTCCTCTGCATTTAACCATCACCCTTGGTAAGCAGTGAGCAGTGTGTGGGGACGGTGCTTTGCTCAATGCCACCATAGTGGCACCTCCGATTACGGTAAGAATTTCAACACCACCAGGACTCTTCCTAGAGCTGGCCGATCAGGGAAAGAGGAACGGGCAAAACTCATCGTGACATCGTATTCAAAAAGACTTGAGGCTGTAATTTCTGACAAAGGAGCATCATCAAAATATTGAGCAAAGACTGTGAATACTTGTGTACATGTTATTTCACTTTATTTATTTTTTTTAATACATTTGCCAATTCCTGAAGTAAACTGTTTTCCACATTGTCATTACCAAGTGTTGTGTGTAGAAGTCTGAAATGGATGAAACATAACAAAATGTGAATACTTTCCGGATGCACCGTATATTTGTTAGCTAATTGGCTGGACAAACCTACAGTTAGAAGTTTGGTAAATCTGTCCAGCTATAGTTACCTCTTTGTTACCTAGTTACCTAAAATGTAATAAAAACACTTTTTTTCTAGATCTTGTGATTACCACACATATAAGGTAATATAAGTTTACTATACAAATAAATAGACCTAGAAATAAAAACATTTGATGTGCATTGTAAAATTTAAACCCATTAAAAAGGTTTATTGGCAAATATGAATACTTAGGTCAGGTGGTAAAAATTATTTTTTTTAAGACACAACATTCCACAACATCATCAACGCTGATGTATTATTTAAATAGCCGTGTCATTTTCTTTTTGTAAAATATAGCCAAGACAATTTCGTAAAGTACAGAGTTATACAGTGATATCTACTTGCCAGAAGAATACAATTTTCTGCAGAATTTGTGATAGTTTTTTAAAAAATGAAAATGAGACATACAGCAGCATCAGAACAAATGAACATTTCAGACATCAGCTCTAGCTGTTGGCCTGACGTATCAGCATTCACCAACCCTCACTGGTCTGTCCGTCCCATCATGAGCAATGAGAATTCTAGTTGTGTGTAAGTGTGAGGGTGTGTGGGTGTGTGTGCCGTGTATATGTGTATAAAATCTGCTGCAGGAGGCTGGTTAACCCTTAAGTGTTTTGCCCGGAGGATGTCATTAAAAGTTTATCAGCACACCTGGGATGAGCTGCGGCTAATGTGGTGGAGAGCGAATGAGAGAGAGGGGATCGTCTCCTTCACCAAAAGCTGACATACACACACACACACACACACACACACACATACAAAAGCACACACATGTGTCTAGAGAGAGACATGCGCACACGTTTCTACACATGGGTTCTTGTACATGCCTATACACACATGTAGGTGGACACAGTGTGACCACCATAAATCATTTCATACATTTTCCCACCTTTAATGTGATGAACTCCAAATACAGTTTACAGCAAGTGGTGAAAAATATACACACCTAACAATAAAACTACAAAGTCCTCTTTTTTTTTTTTGGCCTTCAGCACTGTTATTATTTAACATGAGACTCTTTATCTCAGGGTCCAATTAGGGATGTTTTCAACCGGAAAGCATCTGAATACATCCAGCAACAGATTGTACAGTGGGGGCAGCAGTGGAAGCGGCCCCGTAATCAGAAGTTTGCCTGTTCGAATTCCGATCCGCGAGGTGCCACTGAGCAAAGCACCGTCCCCACACGCTGCTCCCCAGGCGCCTGTCATGGCCGCCCACTGCTCACCAAGGGTGATGGTTAAATGCAGAGGACACATTTCGTTGTGTCATCATCTGGTGAGCTTCATAATCACTTCACTTTCTTCATTTTTATGGGACGATAAAATTTGGATGGGATGCTAAACATCACAGGCTCCGATAAAGATAAATTGAGCTTCTGAGTTATTTCCTACCTTGGTTTAAAATGCAAAATAAGAAACAAAAAATGTGTATGTCAAAACTTAAAAAAAAAAGTTTTAGTAAAAAGGTTAAAAAGTAAGAAGTGATTCCCCGGTCAAAATTCACGATAAACATAATAATGAGGTGCTAATTTATAAAAGCACAAGAAAAAAAATCATCATTTTATTAAGCAAAACAAAACCACCTATTTCATTTATTATTCATTGACGTCTATGTTTTTTCTCCCCCTCCTCTTAATTGAATCTCAAATAGTGCTCAATTATGCAATTCTCCCTCATTAACGTTCTAACTCGCATCATGTTCTGAGCCGTCTCCTCCAGAAGAGGCCACAGACCTTGACTCCAGATGTCCAAGACTTGCATGTATAATCTGTGGGACTTTCTGCCGAGAATACGTAATGAACAGCACCAACAGCTCCCTGTGTGTGTGTGTGTATATACAACATATGTGAAAAACTAAACCTATGACCTAGCAAGGAGTTTTGAAAAGCACGCATTGATGTTCAGAATAGGAGTTTCCTCTGAGAAGGAACTAAAGGAACTTTTTTTTTTTTTGGCGCGTGTTTGTTTTGTGTGTTTAGTGTATGTGACCAGTTGTAGGATTTTATAGTGTGCGGTTAAAGAGCATGAAAGCAGAACGTGGTCGGGTATACGCGGCCATTAGTTAGATGAGAAGGTGCACACCCATCCGTCGGATGTTTAAAGCTGTAAACATGCGCTTGCAGTCGCTCACATACCGAATGGCCCGAGGCTTCGCTTCTTAAGCGTTCAACCAAGAAAAAACGTGATTTTTTCTTCTCGTTGCGCCCCCTCCTCGCTCCTTTTTTCCTCGGCTTCTTTCCTACTGTACGTCCTCTCATCAAAGTTTTTAAAATCAGCTCCTCCACCTGCTTCTGTTCCTTTCCCTCATTTCATCTTTTCTGTCTCTTTATACCCCTCCTGCCCTGGCCTTTCTATCCCGTTTCCCCCATCTTCGTTCCCCTCTTCTTTCCCCCTTCTTCATCCACCCTCTTCTTTCCCCTCTTCCTTGTTCTTGTCTGGTCTCTCTCCCGCTACAATGATGTGAGGAGTCTGTTTCTCTGCACCTCTGTCAACATTACTTTGTCTCGAACGATCAAAATGTTCCAGCTTGACTCTCAGGTTCTTCTTTTCTTTCCTGACGCCTGATGCTTGTGTGTGCAGTGCGGCGGCGGCTTCATCGTACTGTTGACACGGCGCGGCCGCGGCAGCAGCCCGTCCGACTTGCGTCAGATTTGCAGCCTCAGTTTTCTGAATTATTCAGCGGTTCAAAGGAATCAGGTGAACACCACCGTGCTGTCGAGAGAGAGACTGCCGACAGAATAGCTTTATTCCTCTACACATTACAGTACCAGGGTTTTACCACACGACACTGTGGAGGGCCATGGACGCAGCACATGGATGATTCTTTCCTCTCAATAGAGCACAATTTGAATCGTGTTCAGGACAATTGCAGATTTTCATATCACCACTAAACTGATGAACTCTTCACTGGGACTATTTCTCCATGGTGTGAGGGGCTGGTCAGAAACATCCAGACAGGGGGTACAGCACATTTCTTCTGGGGTGAGAATTAATAAAATGTCATATGTACAATAGTACAAATTTTTGCCCATAATACCATTTGATATACAAAACGATCATACCGTATTACTGATGAAGAAAAGCTCAAATTGAATTTGAGAAGAAAGGCACATGCCATATTGCTGAATTGTCCAATATACCTTGAGCCCTTCCTTTGTATCAGCAGGAAGGAAGTAGCGTGTCTGTTTATTTCTGTACAAGTTTTTGACCTTCCCCAAAATTTAAAGAGGGAACCTTCACCCAGTTGGCCGGCTTCTTCCTCCAAGTTTGACCTTAAGATAATGTAAGTTGTGTTTTTTGATGGTGAAACTAGGCCACCAGTATTCTACTGGTCGTTCTCAGCAGGGTATCTAAGCAGATAAGAAGGTTGAGGTACCTTCTAATATGATATATGTATATGACAGTGGCTAAATGAACTCAACCAACCAGAAGCTCTTGCTGCTCTCGTTTTAAGAACAACTGAGTCGTTTAAAATAATATAGTTTTAGATATCTTGTCAAGATCAAGAAGTGAAAATCTCACTTTATTGGCAGATATTTTTCCTGATGGTTTTATTCATTTGTTTTATTGTTTGAATGAAAAACCAAATTATCTGCCAAAACTTTTTCAATATTTTTCTTAAAGATCTACTCAAGTTAGATGTTCTAAAAACAGAAAAATAAAAAATGTTTCATTCGGGGTTTTTTTGCAGTGAGACGTGTCAGCTAAGCATTCAAAATTCACTGTGCTGCTGCAGCTCTTTCTCAAACATCATCAATATGTCTTTCAAACGTACTTGTCTTTCAACAAGTATGTCTTTCATCCGTACACCAATAATACAGTTGAAGTTGAGCTTTATTGTCATTTCAGTTACATACATGTTAGACAGTATATAACGAAATGAAATAACCGATTAGACAAAGTTACATACTGACATAAATGCAGCCTGTGCGAGACAGACAAACCGGGTGCAAACAGGACACTGGCAGTGCGAGAGTAACATTTAACCCAAAAAAAACATGTAGACAATGAGACAGACAGCGCTAAACAGGTGCAATGAATAATAAATGTGTGCAAATATTGCTGTGCAAAATGGAACGGTGCAATAATAGACGATATTACAGATAGATACAGGGCTAACCAGCAGGTGGAAATGATGCTAAGCTATGCCTTTTTTTAACCTAACATGTTTTGTTTTTTTTCTGTCAGAGGCCCCCAAAATACTATGAATATTTTGTCTGCATCTCCCATCCCCCATTCTATGCTAATGAATGCAGCAACTTGCTTTTTTATTTATTTGCTTCTTTATTTATTGTTGTGGAGCTGATGTGCTCAGAGGAATTCCCCTCTGGAGGCGAGTAGCTAGCGCTGCCGCGGCGCTAATGTGAACTCACGCTCTGAGGCTAATGTGCCAGTTTTCCCAAATAAAAACTAATTTATGGAGCACTGGTAAGCTCTGTTTTTTTTAAGGGGAAAATGTGCTGTCAGATTAATATTCAAATTTGATTCCTCACCTAAAGAAATGAAAAATGCTAATTAGGGCTAGCATACTAATTTAGCCACAGTGGTTCCGCACTCTTGCTTGACAAGGCCAGGAAGCGCGGCAGCATCAGGAGCGGAGAGAGGAGGCTCAGCACAGTGTGCGTTTGTCTGAGCCAATATCGAGTGTGAGTGTTTGTGTCTTGTGGCGGACGATCAATGAAGATACACATGGGTGTTTCATTTTCATAGTGCAAAATATGCATTCACGTTCAGCCCTTACATGCTTACGTCCTGCAGCACGACCACATTGAGTGTCTTTAGCCGCTAGACTATGTGGTTTGGTGGCTCCCCGGGCACCTTTCATGGCTGCCCACTGCTCACCAAGACAGGGCTGGTCCACAGAACGCAGTCTCATTACAGATATGCAGGGGGTATGAAGCCACCATCCTGGGTGACAAGTGACCTTGTGGGAAACCACCTCATTGGGTGGTAGTAGCCTAGTGGGTAACACACTCGCCTATGAACCAGAAGAACCAGGTTCAAACCCCACTTACTACCATTGTGTCCCTGAGCAAGACACTTAAACCTGAGTGTCTGTCCCTGTAACTACTGATTGTAAGTCGCTCTGGATAAGGGCGTCTGAAAAATGCTATAAATGTAAAATGTAAATGGAAGTTACATATCGTTATAATTATTAATACAACTACTTATTAGGCTTTGCTAAACAGGTAGGTTCATGTGGGCTTGTTCTTTTCATTTGAAGACACATTAATACCAAGTAGGGTTAGTTTTTTTCTTTCTACGTTTGTGGCACCCCCTAAATAGAAGGTGCCCTTAGCATTTGCCTATACCGTCCCTGAACCTAGGTGATGGGTTAAATGTTAATCCGACCACCAAGAAGTTGTCAGGAGTTCAAGCAGGGTTTTCTAAAAGCAAATTATCTGGAGGTCAAGGTGGTCGAGGCTGAGGAAGTAACTTATTCACTGAGCTAATGAACAAATTCTGTGTGAAATTCAGTCTTGAACCGCTGGGCACTGAGCTCTTGGCACCTCTCGCATACATGTTACATATGCACATGGGGAGTGTTGGTCAGTGTGCGTTTTGCGTCTGTTCTGAGTTGTGGGTGTTGCTGTAAGGCATTGTGGGTATACGGAAGTAAAGCGAGAGAGAAGCAGAAACGTGTCGAGTGTCCGCGTATTTATTCAGCTACAGCGGACATAACAATACACCAATGCAGTTGTGGTGCTGCATGGGTAGGGCTGTGTGTGGGCGAGATGGGGGCTGATGGTAGGTCTGCAGCTCCTTTCACAGCCAATATACACTCAGCCAAACAGAAAGGCCGAAAAAGCAATGAAAAATAAAGACATTGGAATTTCTCCTCCAGGGGTGCACTTATAATTTGCATATTCATAAATGCAAAAGCAACATGAATAATTTCCCGCTCCACCTTTGCTGTTCTCCAAAGGTTACAGTCTGTTAATTAAAGCTCAACAATTAGTCAGAGAGTTTTTCTATTATTCATTCTTTGAATCACATGTTGAAGATGAAATTTTCTCTCTGTCCAGTTCCACTGACAATGGACAGCTTTAAACATGGAGGTCTCTGGTTGTTTAAACCGTATCGGCTCAGCATAAATACTTTGAGTATTTAAGGAGGCAGTTTATTTTTATGACACAACACTCCATACAACAGGAAAAGTAATAATCTAGAATAATCTCTTCATGAAATAGAAAGGTATTTGGACATTTCAACAAGACATTTAGTTGATACACTTTGCTTGCATTATTTTATTGAGATCACACTGTATACCATATACCATTTTTTTCATATTGTATACATTTTGTTTTTATATCAGGGGGCAAACCCATAAACAGTATTGAGAAAAGCATAAGACTAGGTTTTTATGAATAATTATTTTGAATAAATATTTATATACATACTTAATAGCACACAACTATAGAACACACTGAAAAGAGTACTTACTGCATCTTTTAGCGTGAAAAAAGCAAAACTTGCAGAACAATCTACATAAAACCAGCAGGTACTTACTGAGTGCATGTATTTCTATTCTTGATGAGCAATTTATCCTGAAATATCAGTTTCCAACCAACCCAATTCTTCTAGTCTGGCCACAGCACAGCCTGAATGTGCATTTGTTTTACTGATATTTATTGTTTTGCGTGGCTCTTGTTGCATGCAATACATTCAACTTAACAGGATTATATCTTATTAAATTTGTATGTTCATGCAATAAAATATTTTGTTATACAAAAGAACAATACATGCAACAAAAAAGATATGACAAATATGACTGAAGACAGCGGTATGAAAGTCACAGTTTAATTTATTAAAATGGATTTTGCTTCCAGTTAATAATGAGTTCAGAATTCATAACTTAATTATACATATCAGTGTGTTAGTTTGTGTTGATAGAGCAGCAGTTCAACTTTTTTACCAAATTGCTACCTTAACTGGATCCATTGGAATGGTAAAACAATCATACTTACAGTATATACAGAGTTTCTGGTCACCTGGTCAAAAAGGAAACACACATTTTCAAAAAATTAAATATATTAAATATTCTGTGATGCCATCAAGTGATATGTTGTGATAGTGTACATTTTCCTGTACACTGTAACACTGTGCTTTTATAGCATTTCAGCATTGTGGCGCGTGTGCGTTGTACAGCACTGAGAGAACATACAGGCCATGCTGTGGTATAGGCGGACGGTGGAGCTTCTCTTTTGAACTGACGTGCCGACTCTGGGGTTTCATGCTCAAATGAAACACAGCATCTTGAGGCTGCTCCTTATCTCAGGCCAAGATCAGAAACGCACACACTAGAACACTCTCACGCACACGTCCAGACGTGTCAGTAACACTTTACTTGCACTGAAACTTACAAAGCCATTTACTAATCTGGAAACGCAAACTGACAAAGAAGTGCACATCACAAACAAAAACTCAATATGAAAAGTTCCCGCTTGGTGATTTTCCCTTGAAAGCAATGGGGCAGCGGCCGGGACTTGTTTCAAAAAGCCAGGATCTGAGAAAAAATCGAAACATCACAACTGAAAAACGCAAAAAAAAAAACATTTTTTATCTACAAATTCTACACAAATGCGTAAAACTGATGCAAACAGAGATTATGCAAATGTTCATCAACCATTTCAATACAAATGTGCTAATTAATACAAATTAATATTATTAATATAATTGCACATGAATTCTGTTTGTGGCCATACAATGACAATGCAACATTTACACTGAAGCATAGAGAATCATTACCAAACAGTGTGGTGAAGATTTGGGGTGGAGCCAGGGTTCGAATTTGGTATGCAAATGTTTGGTATGCACCGTGACATACCATGTCACATGACTGCACATTTAAGGGATAACAGCAAAAACCCTTCTACTGTTATTACTGTAGACTGTAGTTAATACCACCAGAAACTTTTCATAAGAAGCAGAGCAAAAACAAAGAATTGGGTTCATTCATTTATTGTGTTCATTGTTCAAAAATGCAATGGGAAAAAGTGGGATGACTCTTGCAAAACAGCAAAAAAATAAAAAAAATCTCTTTGCACCGTATTGTTTTCAATGAGCCCTTCTCTGCCAGACACATCATATTTATTTACTTTTCTAGGGTGAGCTACGTGGGGTTCAGTGTGTTGTTCCACTTTTTCCATCGAGGGGGTTCAGTCTTATGACTTTGGTTGAGATTCTGCAATAAAGAGCCGCCTATATATTTTTGTAGGTTACAAATGTTCCAAACATCAGGTTCTGTGTGTGTGTGTGTGTGTGTGTGTGTGTGTGTGTTTGTGTGTGCATAATGGGTGCGTTCTCTGTTATCTTTTTTCTTCGTTTAAAATCTATTTGTACATTTCACAATGAATGAATAATTATGGCAAGTCAACAGCGTCCATCACTTTCTCGAAGATGGCTTTGAAGTAATCTTAATAAATTACCTCCTACTCCCGCTCTCTCTCTATGGAAAAAATAGTGCAATATTTATCATGCTCCACAAAAATTTGAATGTTAAAAAAAAAAAAATCCTTGAAATTTTCATCAAAAGCATTCTAATCAGGCATAGCTCAGGTCAGCTAATGAGTTGGCAGGATTGAGGGCCTCGGCAAAGCGGCCTCCTGTGGAACAGAGTGAAATGGAGCTGCCCGTGTCTCATCAAAGGAAAAGCTCATTAGTCCATCTTTCAGCGGCCGATTTGATTATAGTTTCAACTTTTTAAAGTGAAAAATATTTCGCTCATTAGAGTGATTACGATTCAAGGTCGTCGTTTGAAGCCACTCCTGTCAATATGAGATAAATTGACCCCCGGTTTTCTCTTTCTCCCTCCCTCCCTGCCTCAATCTCTCCTCTCTACTCTCTTCCCTTTTGCGCCTCTCCTTCACTAAAAGACATAAAAAAAAAACGTACCCAAGTTCGATGCGGTAATTATTTTTACTCTTTTTTTTTTTTTTTTCAGTTATTCATTTGATTGGACCTGGTCTCAGAACAAAAGGAAAGGACAAAGAGAGACATGAAGTAATGGGAGTTGGAGTTGTTCGGGTGTGGGACATTCTGCTTAGTTCTAGTCGTTATTTTACTGCTGCACTTTCATGACCTCAACATTCAACCTGCGGCCTCAGTCACTGAGGCACTCTAACACTGTCTAAAGGACTAAAGGACCAAACAGCAGCAGAGCAGCTGGGGACGTTACATCATCAGTGGGGATTCAGGGCCATTTATAGGCACTTTGGGGCCCCGGGCAAAAGGGACTAGGAGGTCCGAACCAAATCATAGCAATATTATTTCGTGTATATTGTTGGCAGGTTGACGTCACCTGATAATGTGTGTTAAAGATGTGCAAAAAAGGATATCAAAAGATTCATGTGGATAATTTGGGAGCAGAATTGCAGAAAATAAACGAAAAAATAAATATTTCAGTGTATCTGCCTGTATTTCTGTGTTTCGCTGATGCTGTTAGTGTACATCTTATCGGCAGTACATCGCATTTACAGTGATGTACTGCTTCAAGAAGGAAGAGTTTCATGTTACGCAGCATGCAGTAGTTTGTAGATGGTCTCTTATTCAGTAGCACTAGGGAAATTTCTCCAACTGAAACATAATGCACACTGTTTGTAAAGAAACAAAAAGGAAGAAAAATGTTATATGTACTGAACGGTTAGTAGCAGTTAAAATATTATGTCATTTATAACCCACATGTAAAGAGTCAGATGATTTTGGTAAAATATTTCTTTTTATGGCGTAATGAGGGAATCGTTGGTATAGCGACATAACTTAAAATTGGAACTAAGTAATCTGCCATTAAGTTCCACAAATCAACAGTTTTCATGGGTACAGGCACTTTTAATTTTTTCTTACTTTCACATAACATTTTGAAATTTTGTCTGCATTCTAAAAGCACATCAGTAGATAACTGTCAGTCATCAAACCATTTTTGTTTAGAACTGGAAAAGCACTCTCATATAAATATACTGCTTTACATAAAGTTGCATAAGGAGAACTGTGCTGAAGCATGCAATTACTTCAGCAAAAACCAAAATCTTATTTTTTTTAAAGCAAAATGTAAATGAAATGATCTCTTAGTTTATCATATAATTTAATAGTTGATTTGACAACTAAAACAATGTAAAGAATAAGGCAAGGAAGCAGACTCATCACCAAAGAGGTGTGGGTTCAAATCATAACCTGCCAAGGTGCCACCGAAGTCCCCTTGAGCAAAGTACCGTCATCACACGCTGCTCCCTGGGTGCGGGTTAACTGCAGAGATGTGCTGTGCTGTGTACCATAATGACAAAATCGCTTCACTTTAAAAACAATGACTAAAAATGTTATTGTTTGTTATTGAAAATTAAATTTATCACTTTATTCAATTTAAAAGAAAATTACATTCAGTAATATCTCTTTTCACCCGAATCACTCTTGTCCCGTATCCCCTGTGCTGTGCTGTTCACTAAAATATGGAATCATACATAAACATTAAGATTTTTCCATTCCAAAGTACACTTTACCACGTACCAATAACTATAACTTTTCTACGTAACCCTGCTAGCCTCTGAAAACTATTACTACAAAAACAGACCCCATAACCATGAAAAAAAGCTGGAATTGGAATAGACCCAGAACTCAGGGTGACGCCTGATGTACAGTTGTATACTTTACATAACTGTACAGTGTGTCGCCTTGCTTAACCAAATTAAAAAGGGAAGAAATATATACTATGCAAACCCACCCCGCATCTTTTTTTGCATTTTGTATATCATTGTTGGCCTCGACCTTGATAACAGAAAAAAATAAAAATAAAACAATAAGTTAATGTTCCTTTAATGTTGATGTGTGATGCTGACCTGGGCAAAATGCTGACATTCCAGAAACACCAAGGACATTTTATCTGCCAGGTTCGGTAAGTTTGTGTTCCATTCTGGTCAAAATGCAGCACTTCTGGTCTGGTGCTGCTCATCTTCATTATGGGGAGCCTGGCTGCTTGCTCAGCTTCTGAGTGAAGTGTCTTGTTAAATCGTCTGTCCGGTCTGTGGTGCGCCATTCAGTGACAATCTGAGATGTCCATTTCCCTATTCTGCTTAAATACAACATAAAGATACCATTGCACAAATTTACCACTATAGCCACATATTTCAGTGGCATTATAATGGACACGCTGGACTAAAACCTACTCTGCACTGCCCAGCATCTCCAAACATGGCCAGATGCTCTATACTACACTTTGGACTTTTCCTCCTCTACAACTGTAGGACTTTCTCTCTTATTGGACAAACCATCACAAAACCCATTGATATACTGTATGTGATATTGGGCTATATAAGAAATAAATGTTGTTGTTGTTAAATCAAATTAATGCACCTCTTCCCAAGTGGTTCAAAAAATACAGCACCCCTGTGGAGTTTTTAATACACTTTAATGCACTTAAGCAATTTCCTCTGGGATCAATAATGTTTTCTGATTCTGATAAATCCTCTTGTTCTTATTGTGCATTAAATCTGAACATTCAAAAATTAGACACAACCTTCTTCTTCCCAGTAGTTCTATCATTAACATTTACCAAACGGGCTTATCGATTTGCACTCCGTAGTCACAGGGACAGTCCCTCTGGAGACACTTAGGGTTAAGTGTCTTGCTCAGAATGGTAGCAAGTGGGGTTTGAACCTGTGACTTTGTCTTCTGGTCTATATGTGAGTGGTAGTGCCGTGGCCTTTTTTTGGGGGGGGGGGGTTAGCGAGTGGGTCTGTGGGTGTGTTGTAAGTCTCTTTAGTTGGGTGACTTTCACAATCGGTCCACTGCACTGTAGCTTGGCAAAGCTGCGCCACTGCAGCACTGCCAGCCTGACAGTAAACATTTGCATGGACTGACTCAACATGTTGAAGAGACTGGACTGAACTGACTGGATGGGTCTCTTAACTTTTCTTTTTAAACATTTAAACATCCAGTAGTGCATGAATTGAAACAATGTCCTTTTTAATGATTGTTCGACTAGAATGGGATATTGTGTGTGTGTGTGTGTGTGTGTGTGTGTGTGTGTGTAGTGACACTCTCATTAGAAAGGCCTGAGTTAGGGATTAGAAGCTTCTGGCTGCATTAATTTGCTAATTGGTCTTAATCGCTGCTTAATGACACTCCAGCTTGGGCCGATCTGGCTGCCGCCCGCTTCTCAGCCTGCCACTTGTCCTCCAATCTCCGTGGAAACTGTCATCTCCCTAAATCCCATGAGGATTAGAGCGGGAGACAAGCTCCTCTTTAATTGAGCTAATAACCAGTGAAGAGCTGCAGAAAGAGCAGCCAATTACTGCCCAGACACTGTACCTGGTGCAGTGCACACACACACACACACACACACACACACACACTCTCATACATACATTCTCAACACACATACACACACTTACAGCCGTCGTGGTACCTGGTACTGCAGACACACACACATAAAACATTTATTGCCCTAACACACCGTACCTGGTATAATGCACTCACACATGCAGCAGAAGAATACACACACATTCTCAAAACACGCTGACCAGAGCCATACACACACACTCAACACACACAATCAGACCATTAACACACCGAGGGGTCTTTTCTTTTGGTGCGCTATATAAGATGTAGCCCAGAGGACAGTGTTTACAGTGTTAGGATTCACCAGATCAGTGCTGATCATCTGTCTGTGTGGACGGTTTGGTAGTGGATGTGGTGCAGAGATGGAGCACCACTGTGACTGTTTATTTCTGTAAATGCCGATGAGAGACTTGATGTGATATTAGCAAAGTCTTTTCGTAATGTCAATTATAACACATTCATAAATAGGGGATCAAATTCTCAAAACAATACGATATAATACAGAACTGACAGAGCGTTATTTTTCTTATTTGGGCTATATGCTAATAGTTAGTCTTAAAATGGGAGGAGCCCCATGATTGATGTCTCTCACATACGCTTCATCACCATTTGGGATACAAATTTCTCCTGACACCAATATATTGTGAAAGCACCTGGCTGCACATAAATGTGGCAGGTCAGATTCATTTTGTCATCATGCTGCAGTCTAATCAAAAGGTCCCTTTATGAGCTCGGGCACTTCCCTACAACGCCACGTTAAAAATCACAGCCAAGGACAGTGCAGCGAAGAGCAGGGGTAGCTGGGGTCCACATAATGAGTACAGATCACAGTAAGATACTGGTTACAAAATGTTCATTAGCTGCTGTTTAATAAATTTTTTTAGTATTTATTGCTTTCATAAAATACGCTCCCCGGGCGCTTGTCATGGCTGCCCACTGCTCACTCAGGGTGATGGGTTAAATGCAGAGGACAAATTTCACTGTGTGCACCGTGTGCTGTGCTGCTGTGTATCACATGTGACAATCACTTCACTTTAAACTATGACTTACAATCAGTAGTTACAGGGAGAGTCCCCCCCCCCCGGAGCAACTCAGGGTTAAGTGTCTTGCTCAGGGACACAATGGTAGTAAGTGGGATTTGAACCTGGGTCTTCTGGTTCATAGGCGAGTGTTTTACCCATTAGGCTAATACCACCCTAATGTTATCATGTTGTGTCATTGCATTACTGTAATTGATGTAGTAATGACTGTAGTTTGGCTCCCAAGACACATTGCGGCAGTTGAAAAGTGTCTAAAGCATCTGAACTGTCATGATTTTTCAGGCAAAGCTCCTTTTGGTTTGACATCAGATATTATACACAGTTATGTCCCAGAGTCTGATTTAATTTATTTAGTTATGTTTCTTTGGTATCTGTTATAGACAGAATGTCCCATTGTTCACTTATTTTTGGCACTTGGGGTATCATATTTGATCTTTTAACACATATTTTGAGATGCGGTAAATTCCATCTTTCTCAACCTGTCCTAGTGCCCACAAAAAAGGATCATCTTTCTGCTGTCAGGGACCATTTGGAATTTGAGGGCCTCATTTTGGGGTCATAAGGAATGTGTATTTCATAACAGTCATATACAGCATGTCCCCAAAATGCTACCTGTGGGCTAAAATCAACCTACCACATCATTTTTTGGTTCAACAAGGTAGGTTTGTTGTAGTTTTTTTACACTATTTACTGACATACAGTGGACATCTGTGGAAGAGGAAAATAAGAAAGACAACCTTTTACACCTACAATTAAAGCAAGTCCACATATTTCACATTTTTAATGTTCTAAATGTGATTTTCTCCTATATTTTTTCTGATAAGCCAATTAGAAGAGGAGATCATTTTAGAAAGCTAATTCAGACCTCATGGTCAACATCAATGATTTATGAATTCCCAACTGCATCTTCATGGTTCCATACATATGAATTTAACTATTCATTTTTGGATTTAATGTTGTGTAGAAAAATAGTGCATCATTCTGTGGTTTCATGTAAAATTTTTAGAAAAGGAATACTTTAGTTGTTCACTTTTTTTCCACAAACAGCAAATTCTCATCAGCACTTGATTTATCGAGTTTCTCAGAATTCCCCAAGAGTGTGTTGACAGCATGTGTTGCATGCTTACCCTGCATCATATTGAACACACTTTCAGTGGCGTGACAGGAATAATCAAACAACTCACCGCCGTTGCCGTGTTGGTGGAAATACAGCTCCCAAATACAGCTCCTCTTCACCCTGTGCTGGCTTTGAAGAAAATAGCTATAATTGAGTTTTGCACAGGCGTCTGCCATGGTGCTTGCTATACTTCCTTGAATATATCATTAAGTGGTTGGTATCACTACGATGACTGTAGAAGGCAAAAACACAAAATCATTTTCCATTATAAGTGAGGTCCAGTATGGCAATAGTAAACAGGACATTTCCTGGAATGTGGAAAAAATTTCATTGTGCAAAGTTGGATGTGCAAGGCCTATCAAAATGACCGCTGTGATTTACATTAAGAACATTAAGATGGAGATGGACGTTGAATTTAATGTGATTAATGCTGAGCAAAATGTGCAATTTATTAGTCAGTTTTCTTTCTTTTTATCAACTGATGTTCCTAAACCAAACATATGAAAAAGTCAACAACTCTATTGATCTTCAGACCTTTAGGAATGTTTTATAGATGCCCTTTGGACCATCCAGAGGAACTGGCTTTATTTTATTTGCCAAAGTTTTAAATTATGCAACCAGATGTGAACGATTTACTGTTTGCCACAAATGCAGATTGTCTTGTTGTATAAAGTATTACGACGGAGCTGACCATGAAGTCATAAATGTCTTATGCCATCATGAAGTGTTTCTCTCTACAATGTCATGCACGACTGTACCGGTCCTCATTCTGTAGTTAAACTCTGTAATGGACTTACTGTAGGATGTTTGGGTTTTCGTCTTGATCTTCGACTTTCATCCTTCTGTTGGACCTCTTGTCTTGCCTGTTTTTTTTTCTGCTCTGTTGTGCATGGATATGAATATATAAGTGTTTATTGGCATATGTTAGTAGTGTATAACGAGTTTGGGTATGTGTGGGTGTGTGTCTGGGTGTATTCTCTCCACGCTCCCTATAATGAATGAAATCTGCATGCAGTCCGAAGCCCAGTTGATCTCATTTGCATTTTCTGCTCCCCTGTCACTCATCAGAACAAACCTGATGAATTCAGAGTAGCTGAAAGTGCCACAGACCAGTTTCAGTCCGAGAGACGGGCAGGGGAGCGGGTGGAAGGAGCACGTATCTTCTTACTTCCAACCTAAACCACAGAAGAGAAATAACAAGCCATTATCCAAGGTCATACATAAATAACATGCTACAGTATATAGCATTTCATACAGAGGTTTTGAGCACCGGCAACTTCTTTCCAAACGTGGCAGTGTCTGTTGCTCTCCCTAATGGATCTGCTGATTTGATGAGAGTGGTGGAGGCACTAAGTCGTTGCTCCAGCATCTCCCATAGGTTAGTTGAGTCTGATGTTGGCTTGAATCTGTTTGGATCTGATGACTGAAGGTTCATTTGAAATGATTCAGTCATGTTTGTGTCCTGTGGATGGAGGAATCATCGTCCTGGAAGACGCCATTTACATCAGGACAGAAATGTTTCCATTACGGGACAAAGGTGAAAATTGTAGTGACTACACATTAAAAAAGGCACATGCATGGAGGGCTGAGGTGAGTGCAGGTAACAGGGATGACCTCAACAAGCCAACCACAGAACTGTATAGAACCATAGGAACTGTATAGAACCTTGATTATTATTACCTGTATGAAACAATAAAAACACTGCAGCACAGCACACGGTGACACATCGAAATGCGCCCGGGGAGCAGTGTGTGGGGACGGTGCTTTGATTTGAACCAATCACGGGTCTGCTTGCTTTGCCGCTAGGCCACCACTGTCCCTAATTGAATCAGAGATTTGTATGGATGTATGTGTGTACAGATAGACAGACAGATATGCAAGCTTTTGTGTAATACTAGAGCACGTGTGTGTTTATTGCTGTCTGCTTAGGCATGTTAATAAAAAATGTTCTTAGTGGATGAGGCCATGGAAAACATCTACTATAATTCCTGCCAGTGGTGAATTGTGTTTTAGGGACACTTGTCCTTGAGACTCAAACGAGTGTTCCACTGGGTAAACAGATCCGGAAGCAGTGTTGGCTCCACACCACCTATCGAACATGCACAGGGATGCTATGGGTTCGTCAGAATGCCTTGGATACAAGCCACGGTGGGTTGGCCGCCTTGTCCAGTTGACAAAAAGGACACGGGTCTGGATAATAAACACACACGCCTTAACTTAATTACTTTCATCTTAACCTTTTTTAAAATGAGAACCATGAACTACAAACCAAGGACTATGACGAGAAGACAACAAACCAGAGTTGTGCAATGCAGAGTGTGTGTGTGTGTGTGTGTGTGTATGTGTGAACACACCCCAAAACTCAGAACCCCACCTGCACCCCTCCATCTTTTCCTTTCTGCCTCTTCCTCCGCCCTCATCTTTTAAATATCAGACAAAGTGCTGTGATGTCACAACCCATCAGTGTTCAAGCAGCAAGCAGCAGTACTTTCACTCCAAGTGTGTGTGTGTGTGTGTGTGTGTGTATGTGTGTGTGTGTGTGTGTGTGTGTGTGAATGTGTGTATACGCGCATGAATGAACATTCTATCTTCCCTTGCCTCTCTTCCTCTCCCTCATTCTCTCCCCTTTCCAGTCCTCTACAGCTTCCCCGTGCATCAGCCCGTTTGCAGAATGCAGGATGCATGTTGGTTTGAGGCTGAACATGATCTGTGGGCCTCGGGGGGGACACAACACAGGGGTCTGTGGAGGAGAGAGGGGGAGGGGGAAATAAGAAGGGAAGGAAGGAGAAAGCACTCAACTTGTGCCTGGAGAAAACATCCCGCCCAGAGCGAGACAAACAGGGGCTTCACTCAGCATCGCGCTCCCTGACAACGCAATCGAGCTGACACACCGACCATGCATACACCCACTCACACACACACACACAAGCAGCCATGCCACCAGCCTAATGTCGAGTAGGTCAAGACCTCTCAAGGTGTCAAGTGGCAGCAGATCCAGTTCTGGAGAATTTAGAGGCCAAGTCATCACCTTGAGTGAGTGGCAAGGCACATTCTCCTATTGAAAGGAAATGCCGTTTTCATGGAGGGGTGTACTTGGTCATCAACAATGTTTAAGCAGTTTCCACATGTCCCAGCAGCCCAAAGCATTACACGTCTTCCCAGGTAACTGGGGGCATGTCCAAGGTGTCAGGCTGTCTCCAAAAAAACCCATTTCCTACTACACTTAAGTGTCTTTGATTGATCACACCAGGAAACCTTCTTCTTTAGGTCCACGTTGGACGTCTGATACCTTGTCAGTGGTGTACCAGTCTTCAGCAATGCAGCCGCTATACTCAGCAAGCTCTGTTGCACTATATGACCAGCATGGCCATGATCCTTCCACTGGACTAACCACCTCATACCAAAACAGCCCGCAAAACCTGCTGTTTAAGAGAAACTTTGATACAGTTGTATGGAATCATAGTGCTTAGTTTCTAATATATTGCACATTTAATGCCATGAATAAGCTACACGTGTTACATTATCTATTATTACGTGTACTAATTATGCATACACGTTCAAATCTCAACCAAAAAAAGAAAGGTTTGAATCATTTCAACAACAGTTATTCAGTTTATGACTATTCATTCAAATGTATCGGACCTTGCATGTGATATTTCATTCAGAACATGTTATTGCTTTACACACGCAAAAATGGATTAAGGTTGTCCAAATGTTGAGCGGCTTTACTGTTTCTGTACAATACATAACATTTCTGTATTATATAATCGATTCAAATAAAATATGTAATGTTTACTTCCTGTGCATAAAATAAGCCAACATAAGTGTATTGTGCTCAGAGTTCACCTTTCAAACACTGCGTGTTTTGAAAAAGGGTTCTGAATGATGAAGTGTGTCTCTGTGGAGTGAGAGAGAGTGTGTGCATATATAAGACTGGGGGTTGTGGGTATGATCCAGAGGGTGGGGTGTCTGGAGAGAAAGTGTGTAAGGGGGGGTGGAGTGTGTGTGTGTGTGTGTGTGTATGTGCTGGGGGGGGGGGGGGGGGGGGGGGGGGGGGGGGGCAGACTGCAGAATGGTGTCAGCTGCACAAGCAGCAGAAAGCCGACATCTTAATAAAACAGCCCCAGGCAAAATCCCATTAAGGCCTTCACAAGCCTGTTTCCCCTCTACTGGGCAGGTACGCATGGCAGCTAGGAACTGTCTGAGAAACAACACACACACACACACACACAATCTTACAAAGCATGAGAGTGTGTGTGTGTGTGTGTGTGTGTGTGTGTGTGTGTGTGCTTCCATTAGTGGTGGTTGTAGACCTCATTGTGACCTTGGTGGCTTCAGAAGGCAGTCAAGGAATACCAATGAAGAAGGAGAGAGAGGAAAAATGATCATGTTTTTGATGTGTGATTCAGCATGTGTGTGTGTGTGTGTGTAGTGTTTAATACTAAAAAGCCTATTGTGTGACCAAACTAACCACACAATACTAGCCAGAAACCAAGTCTTTAGATTGGTGGTCTGTGGACCTTCAACATTGTGGCTTCACCACATCGCACACACACACACGCACACACACACACATACACTCACACTGTTGTTTCTAAACCCTTTATGAGGGCACAGGCCTACTAGCAACCCAGTGCCAGTGGAAAAGTGACTAATGAAAAAGATGGAGGCCGTTACGTCATTGGACACATGAAACAGAAATCTATATGTCCGACTTGGGGGGAAAAAAAGAGAGAAGAAAAAAAATTATGAAATAAAGTCAACAAATAAGGGCCATGTAAAAATAAAGAAAAAAGCTCAAGCATGTGTGCCATATCAAGAATAAGACAAATCCTCCACCACAACTCTTAACTTCCAATTCTCTGGGCTTTTTCCGGAGGAACACAGAACTTCACATTTTTGTAAACTATTGTTTTGACAAGATGTCACTTCAATTCGCGCATTAACGGAGTGCGGGAGGCGCGCGGAGCGGGAGACTGGTGCCGGGATCTTTATCAGGAGCCTAAGGCTATTGTCATAAAGCCGCTGAATGCTAAGAGGCGCAAGCTAATTCACTTGTCAGCTGCCTGATAAAATGCTGCACAAATGCCATTTTAACTGAAGCAGCTAATAGTGAAGTTTATAGGTCTGCTGCTGCTGCTGTGTGTGCGTGTGTGTGTGTGAGCGAAAGCGAGTTAACCTCTGCCTCACTCGGCTGCGCGCCAGCATAAAACGCAAAAAAAATAAAATAAAAAAAGACTACGGCACTGCCGGTGCGCAAAAGGCCATGAAATTTGACTAATCTCATTCAGACGAGTTGACTTTCCCCGGGCAAATGAAACTGCCCTTTTCTAAACATCGCGAAATAACGTGGCCCTTATCAAAAGAATTTGCACGCCAATCACCGAGCCCCCCCCCACCCCCCCCCCCGAACCTAAACGCCCATCACACCGCTGCGTAAGGTGCATAACAAGCTTTACAATTCACCGTGGTGCCTATTTATTCCGGGTTTTTTTTTATGGTAAAAGATAGAAAAGTGCAGCATAACACTTTGAAAGCCAAATCGGATTTTTTGGGGTGCGCCCGTCCCTGATTGGGATCGCCGTGTGGGTTATCTCTGCAGGACCGGGTCCTGGCGATCCACAGGTACGTAGCCACAGGCTCTGGGCCACTTAATAGCGGCAGTGCATCTTACAGAAATAAAGCGGGGGAGTGCGGCTCAGCGAAGGAAAAGCCAGGCACCACAGTGCAGGAGGGTTAAGAGGATCAAGAAGACCTCGGGACTGAGCATTTTTGCTGGAGGTTCATACAAATATAATGAGGGAAGAGGCCGGCATCAACTCGAGAAAAAAAAAAAAAAAAAAGAAACAAATATAAATATATTGAGGCGACCTGGTAGCGTCTTTCTGAGCATACGTGGTTCATTTGTTAAATTGCCCTGATAGCCCAGCAGAAAAGTGCCTGTTAAAAACCCAGGTGGCCTACCTGACCTAGAGGAACCAAGACTATACAATACCTGGACCACGTGGTGAAGTCACTTTAACGTGGTGGTTGTCTGAGCCATTTTGGAAGGTCCTAAAGGCCAAACCTGGAATCCAATAACTTTTTAAGCTTTAGGCCGTGCCCACACACACTTTATTGTAGTTCTGCTTGTTCCTGGATGAAGCGGAAAGGGCACCAATGGCAGTTGAGAAATTACCCTTAAATATTTTGTCCCAAATTCACACTCCGATCGTCTGCTGATGTTGGTCTTCATCTTTTTCTGCTCTTCAGAAAAAGATCTCTGTGAACACCAAACATAGTTGATTTGGCACCACGCTACTGTCAGTAATAGTCAGTGTTGCTTGATGGAACCAGATCCTTCTAAGATGCAAGTCCATGGAAATGAACAGGAGCATCTTCAACCGTAACCTTTAAGAGCACAGCAAATGCTGTAACTCCAACAAATTGAATTATACACAATAGCATTTAACATAGAGGCAAAATATTACAAAATAAGAGTCTTCTAGTGACACCTGCATATCCAGACTATGAATGTGAGGGCTGCTTGACCCAATGTGACATGTTCACTCAGAAACCTCACTGCACATCTTAGGAATAATCTATGGTGTCCTAGGATGAGACCTAGCAGAAAGCTCATGAGGTGGCGATGAAACAAACAGTACCTGTGCCGGCTCAGATGTGTCACCTGGACGCCCCAGAAGCGCTTGCAGCGAAAGATCCTCCGGTTCAGGGCCTGCTGCACCATGCTTGGCAGACGGTGGGAGGACAGAAGAGATGGTTCAAAAGGTGTCAAAGAAAAAAAAAAAAACTTCACTGAGGTGGCTCCGCATCAAACAGGTTTGAAAAGATGCTGCTGTGGTGGCGGCTCGGCCATGATGGTGCGCAGAGAGAAGGGGTAAAAGAAAAACGTGGCTCAGGAGTCACATGGCCTGGCTGCCTGATTCCAAGCACATACTGGCACCTATAGTCTCAGTTCTAGTCATCAGAAGTGGAAATCATCATTCAGCACATCGGCCCACCATATGTAGGCAAGTAAACAAGTGTGCGTCTCTGTTTGTGTGACAGTTGCATTCATTAAATTGGCACTAAAAAGGAGCTGCCATAGGTTGCCTACATAAATTAGCACATCAAATGCAATTCAGACAAGAAAAACTCAATTCTGGAGAGATGATTTTGGTGCAAAATGGCCTTTCATAACCTAATAAAGGTCAAACAACAGATATTTTTTTTCTTTACCCAGGACCTGCAGAACAGAGCTTTTCTCATAAAGTAAACTTCAGACCTGTCAGTTTTGGGGAAGGAGCTTTCTCAGTGACTGAGGAAGTCCCAGTGGACCCCTGGTGTCTCTGAATGTCCCCTAGCATTTCGAAATCTGACAAAAGGACGCACTAATTAACCCTCGGTATCCTACATACATACACAAGGGCAACAAAACTCAGGACGGCCAGCGTTGCGTTTTTTTTTTATGTTTAACCTCAGACGTTTTTAACTCTCTTGCATCCAGCTGTCAGGCGCTCACACGGGTCTTGTTATGGCTGCGCCTTCGCAATCGCTCCACACTTTTCTCCACATCTCGTACTTGTTTACCGAAAGCTTGAGTGCATCCTTCGTGCCTGGATTTCAGTCAGTCGCAGACAGGAGAGGGGTGCAGGGAGAGCCTGTGCGGGCGCCATTACTGTCACAACAGTGACATCTTCTGACCACAGTGGTGTAGGGAACCACAGACAACCTGTTATCCTCACCTTCCTCCCATCATATGACAGTAATATCACTATAAGGAATTACATTATTATACTGTAAAATATTACATATATATATACAGTTTATTTACACTTCATTTGAAATAATTTTAATTAAAATTTAAACTGAAACCCATCCTGAGCCATTTTGATTTACATTGGCATTTTAATTCAGATTTTAAAAATACTAAATAAAAACTAAATGTATTATTTGTATTTGCATAAAAGTATTAATATAAATGTTATTAATTGTAACAAATTGTAACTAATTCATATGCCCTTAACATATTATATAATATAGTATATTATCTATTTAAAAATTAACCATATTATTTTAAAAGAAATAATGAATATAAATATAGATAAATACTGATAAATATACATATAAATACTGTTTAGTATTACTGTTTATTAATAAACAGTGTAGTAATACTGTTTAGCATTTATCGGATATTTCCTGTGGCACGTAAAGCTCTTCAGAGCCACGTGCGTCTAATGAAACGGTGTCTCCTGAGACACTAGGATCGTCAGTCAGTCTCTCAAACATACAGTTCAGTGCTGAAGCTCCCTTCCCAAATATGTTCTTTTTAAAGAAAAGCTGAACCAAAAAATTTATATTTGGGTGGGGCTGTGGGGTGAAAAAAGGGCATCTCTGCATGAACTGCATAATCAGACTCAAAGGGATTCCATTTAAATGAAGAAATGTTTGTTTCCATGTTTTACTTCTCTGGATATAAATGCTTTAGCAAATGTGGAGTGTCCATTGGGGGAGAATATTAGAGCTCACCAACTCACCGTTACAATGCAGGAAATCGACAGAGACGATAAATAACCAAGAAACAAAGGAGACCAGACATGGAGGATGGACAGAGAGATGAGAGGATGGCCAGGAAGTAAAAAAAAAATAATAAATTGCAGAAAGGAATAAAGAAGCTAAAGAAGAAACAGGCTGGAGAGCCTCAAGCCACATTGGTTCAAACCAACCACAACCAGGGGAGCAAAGGGCCGGCCATAGGTCGGAATACTACAGGGTGAAGAGTGAGAGATGGAGAGTGGGGGAGAGAGGAGGTTGCTTGGAGACTAATTAAGTGAAGGGCAGGAGCCGGGGTAAATTCTACTGGAAAAAAAAAAAAAGAGGGGGAGAGAAGAAGAAGCAACGGGCTCGACGTAATGATGGAAAAAAGGATTTATGTTATTTCTTTCCTCGCTCCCTCTTTCCTTGGCCCTCGTTATTAGGCAGGTGTTGTCTCCATCACCGGCTTAGGGTCCCCATGGTTCCGGCGGCGTTCCGGCTCCCGCTCATTTGAAATGGCCAAATATATGGCGTTCGAGGCAACTAATATCACTCGTGTGTCTTCCTGTATGCAACAGCCATACCAACACGGCCTAGAAAGGTTCAAAAAGGCTTGCTAATGCGTGCAAGTCGTCATTGCATTGAACCCCAAAACCGTGTGTTTTGTTCGCGGGTTTCATTACCAGAGAGATTGTGTAACTCCAGCCCACCTCAGAAATCAAACGGGTTTGCCTTTGATTTTTTTTGCACGTCCTCTTGCACGAGTCTGCACGATTGCCCCTTTGTGCTACTACTACAATGCTAACGTTTGATGCTAACTGTAACATCCTGGCGTGGACTCTGGCGGTGTCACATCTAATCCGTGCAGTCGGATCACACTAATTCTACAACGCCGCTCGCGTTAGAATGCTATTGATTTCCCCCCTCCCGTCTCCTCGGACGAGCTTCTAGTCTTTTGATATTGTTTAGTGCCGGCGCTAGCGCTAACTCCTTTCAGGCACCACTAGGCTGGATGCCGCCTGAGGGAGGAATTGCCCCTCAGGTCTTAGCATGTCCTTTCCTCCACCAAATGCCTATCTTAGCATATACAAACGCACTCCAATGAGTGGTGTGGACCCTTAGGGCTTGTTTCTGCCAATGGTGACTCTATGAAGGCATCAACGCTGCGTCTGTCAGCTCTGATAAACCGACAAGTGATCTGAGAAGGGTGGTCCTGCCTTGTGCTCCAGTCAGAGGGGGACAAACTGGACCATAAGTGGGTAAAATGAGATCAGCTGGCTTTTATGTTGAGCACAGGAAAGGGCATTTCAGAAGATTAATATACTGACCACAGTAAGACTGAGTAAAACTCGCAATTTCAGCTCCAATATCACCCTGAAACACTAATCTCACACCTGTTACCAGAAAAAGGCCAAAACAGGCTCTGTGAATATACTACTATTATATACCATATACTGTTATTACTGTTAATTAACAAAAATCAGCAAAGGGCCCATTGGTGCAGGGCCTCTAGAATCGTTCAAACTTGACTCCCATTTGAGAGCTCCTGATCACTCAGTCACATTTACTGCTGAACACTAAACAAGTACCAAACGTGTTAAGAGACAGTCTTCATCACAGAAGGGAGCAGTGAGTGGGGATGTACCTTCTTCAAGGTGACCTCAGTGGCACCTTGGCGTTCTAGTCGTCATGTGATCCCGCAACCCTTCAGTTACGAGTCCGCTTCCTTACCCACCACTACACTGAAGATTGGACAGTTCTGAAATGTACTTTGTAAGTAATAAATGGTAAATGCCCTGGTAGCTCATGAGACTCTTAATCTCTTAACTGGGTGGTAGTAGCCTAATAGGTAAGACAATCGTCTATGAAACAGAAGACCCAGGTTCAAATCCCACTTATTACCATTGTGTCCCTCAGCAAGACACTTAACCCTGAGTTGCTCCTGGGGGCGACTGTCCCTGTAACTACTGATTGTAAGTCGCTCTGGATAAGGACGTCTGATAAATGGCATAAATGTAAAACGTTAATCTCAGTGTCATAAGTTTGAGCCCCACATTGGGTGCGTGTTTTTAGGGGCAGTGGCGGCCACACAGTTTTCCCTGGGTGCCTGCCCACTGCTCACTAAGGGAGATGGACACATTTCGTTGTGTGTTGCATCACTATTAAAAAATAAAAGCTCATAGAAGCTCAACCTCCATAGAAGAAACGTTTATATTCCATTAGGCCATTTTAAACCAAAAATAGAATAGAAGTGTATGGTGAGAATTAAAGAAATTTAACGTACAAATAAAACTGTGTGCATACAGTCCATGTGGACAGATATGTGACGTATGTTTCCCATGTACAACTGGTGCGCTGATTCATAAGATAATGGCACATGCCGTACAGAAGTGTACGTTTGCCTGTGGTGAGATTAAGCAGTTCCTTTAAACCCCGACACTGGCGATTGTCAACATGTGTCGGCGAGCAGCAGTCGAGCGTAAGCGCCTAAGGGCTCATGTGAATACGATGCGATTGCCTGGTGCACCATTTTAACAAAAAAAAAAAGGTGCACGCAACAATCTACAACACATGAATAAACACAATGTTTTTTTTTGCTATAATTGTGAGCCGTGGAAATACATTTTAGCAGATGTTGCAATGCAGGGCAATCCGGTGCAAAATCAATTTTCATACCCTAAACTGACATAGTAATTTGTGAAGATTCTCCGTAAATCCGTTTAGCACATCCGTGTTGTGTTCTTTATGCACCAAGACAATGCTGATGGCGGGAAACGTTCTGATAATTATTGAGGAGCTTGAAGAGCGCGTGAAACATGGGAGAAGGTTCTGAGGTCCCAACACACCCCCAGCCAAGCCATAACCGGCTCCGCCACGGCTCCGCCAGATGGGGCCGACCCTCGGCAGCACCGCGAGGAGGAGGGAGGGCTAGAAAACAGAGACTCTGCTGCTCGCGGGTCTCCATCACCTCCGGAGAGGAGGAGGAGGAGGAGGCGAGGAAGAAGAAGAAGAAAAGCTCTCGCTTCCCCGCAAGACGTCGGCTCACTGCAAGCCCCATGTTTGTCCAAACATTCAAGGAGAGCAGGGGAGGCGCAGCGGCGAGGAGAAAGAAAAGAGGGCGCGGGCGGGGCGGGGAGCGCGAGAGGAGGAAGAATTAAATGTAAAGTGGGACTCAGGTACCAGAGGGCTGTCAGTCAGTCATCCATCCAGCTGACTAATTGGCTTCTTACCCTCTCACCATCAGGAGCCTCTCTTAACCGCTTGCCTCTGGCTAAAAATGCAAATGAAGGAGGGAGCTGGAGCCCATCTCGGGAAGAGGGAGAGAGAGAGAGAGAGAGAAGAGGAGGGAGGGTGGGAGGGAGGAAGGAAGGATGAATGAAGGGGGAGGAAAACTGCAGCTTTACTTAATTATCTGTCTGAGTCAGTCCGTCCGACACCCGGCAGCCCACACAGCGGCGCCGTTATGCTAAACAGCAAAGCATCCTGGGAATTGGAGTGACAGCTCATTTTCCCTCCCTGTGCAATTCTGTATGAAAGGTGCGGCAGTGAGAGAGAGTCAGAACCAGAATGAGAGAGAGAGAGAGAGGGAAGAGCAGAGCACACTCTCTGCACCCTGAACACCCCCCCACCCAAACCAGCGAGGGCTCATGGGAACTTGGTGCAGAACCTGTCAGCGACACCAGCGGCTCCCGCCTGCCGCCGCCCTGACAGGGCTTGTTGACAAACGCCAGCAGTCATCTAGGCACCCTGGGAAATATCTGCCACCATTTTGTCAGCAGAATGACAGAAGCTGTTAATGTCTCAAATTCTCAGTGTGACAGAGAGCCGTCTTGTTGACAGAATTTGACACTTCATTCTCAATTCATGTCGGCCATTTTATTATATACCCCCCCCCCCCAACCCCACCATCACTCGTGCAACCAACAGACGCCCCCGCCACACACAAACACACAAACACACACACACACACACCACAGCCCTGCCAGCCATGTTCTCCCGGCGCCCTTAACTAACAGATACTCAATTTCGGTCGGGACGCGGGTGGTAATGATTTTGGCTCACTTAATGAGAATTGTGTCAGCGGCCTGTTTAAAATGAAATAAATCCTTTTCTCATTATAAATTCAGCAAGGCATTCCACCCTGGTCCTGATCGATCTGATTTTCAAATCTGAAGAAAGGAAAAAAAAAAAGGAGCGGGGCCAATTTATCTCCCCTCCAGTGCTTAGTAGAACATGATGAAGCACGTATGGCGTGGACGTGATTTCTCTGTGCATCCAATTACCAACACAAAGCTGCACAAGTGGCACACGCATATGCATGCACACACACACACACACACACACACGCCACATTTCCTGTTTGAGCTTTCTGATATACGGATTACTGACCCCACATCTACTAATAAGGGTGTCAAACAACTAGAATACAACTAGTCCGCACACTAGAATATATCACGCCAGTCATAATCACTGCAGATCACAAAGGGGCAGGGAACGAAAAACCACACACACACACCTGTTGACACACATTTACAGTACAAACCTCCTCACATCACCCGTACAGCCTGTAATCATTCTAGAATGAGTAATTTTACTAGTTGACTAGTCCCTAGTTGTTCCATAATAACGTCAAGTTTCTATTAACCCTCAAAATTATGAAACTGTAAACATAAATTATGCCTAACTGTAATCATTTGAGTTTCAGTATCTCATATCACAGAAAATGATGCCTGACCAGAGGATGAATGTCTATATTTACACCATTTCTCAGATGCCCTTACAGTCAGTAGTTACAGGGACAGTCCCCCTGGAGACACTTGGGGTTAAGTGTCTCCAGGGTCTCCAAATGATAGTAAGTGGGGTTTGAACCTGGGACTTTGTGGTTGTCTTGTTCAGAGGCGAGCGTGGAAGCCGCTAGACTTCGTGTCACAGTCGTTCATGAATGTGTTTTAGCAACAGTGACACTGTAATTGTCACAAACTCTGTAACGGAAACGCAGCTTTTAAAACAATAAAAACATCATGTGACAAAAGCTTTTTAAATACAAAACATAAAAGGACAAGACAAAAGACAGTAACAAACAATAGTAACAGTGACAGTAACATCCATGAAAACGGCTCTAAATTGACTGGTGAAGTGATTGTCACTTGTGATATATAGCAGCACAGCACATGGTGCACACAATGAAATTTGTCCTCTGCATTTAACCCATCACCCTTGGTGAGCAGTGGGCAGCCATGACAGGTGCCCGGGGAGCAGTGTGTGGGGACGGTGCTTTGCTCAGTGGCACCTCAGTGGCGGATCACCTTTGGCGGATCGGGATTTGAACCGGCAACCTTCTGATTACGGGAAGTCCAAACTGGTGGAAGTGCAAATTCAATTTGAAGTCCATCATGGGAACGTCCAATGTCTCCGTATCTCCACCTACATCATAGGACACCTCCAGCCTTAAGCAAACACAAACTGCAGGCTGATCCGAACATAACAGTCGTTTCACTTCACCCCAAACGGCTTATTGTACTAGCGACCAAAAACGGAAGAAGAACTTATTATTTCTAGACAAGTGCACTGGATTTGACGCCGTTCCTGCAGCCTTGCCCGCACTTCCGAGCTCTTCAGATCCGGCGCTCATCAGTGCTCGTAATTTTCTACGAGCTCTAAGCGGCAAGCCTTCGCGCCCAGTCAACACCGCAAAAGGTCGGCCAGTTGCTCCTCGGCGCTCCACATCCACAGTCGCGGCAAAATATTTATATCCCGGGCCGGCTGTGCCGCTAACGATGGGAGTCCGACCTGACAGCCAGCGCGTTGCCCAGGAGTGCCACTCAAACCCCAGACTGGCAGCTCGCAGTAATTAGGGGGGCCATTAAATGGCCGGCTATGGCTCCTCACTTTGGGCTGCCATTCATTAAAGCCCATAAATGGCATCAGGCCCAATGGCATGTGACAGTAACAGCCACCAGTTCCCCCTCCATATATATATATATATATATTTATATAGAAACTGTTATCCTTATTGGGGTAATGAGGGTCTCTTTTCTAAAAGCCTTAATGACTGCTGCCTGGTTTTAACGTTAAGCGAGCCGAGTCGGATCGCGTTTGCAGCCCCTGAGGATCAGCCAGTGTCAGAGAGAGGAAAAACCAGGAAAATCCCTCTCTGTCAGTCACTGGTAACATTCTGTCAACAAGTCCCGCAAAAAATATACAAAAATGATATATATATATATATATATCACCGTTTAAAAAACGAAGCCGGGAGTAAATACACCTCCCTCGCCTATTTCACAGGTGCGTCGGGAGGGCGGGAAAAAAATAATAATAAAAAGCCTTTCTACAAGACTCGTGTTTCTGGGGCCTGGCAGCGGGGGAGGAAGCCTCATCCTCCTCATCCTCCTTCCTTCCTCGTCGTTCGACCCGAGCACCGCGGAAGGACGAGATGAAAGGCCGCCTCTTGACGGATTTGTACCGACAGCCGCGCCGCTTCCTCCAGTCAAACGGCGTAAAAGGCGCGCGCGTGATGAAAGGCGCGCGCCCCGGCGGAGGGGAAGGCGCGGCCCCGCGCACCGCGTCGGTCTCGCCGGTTGACGCGCTTTTTTTTTTTTTTCTTTCTTTTTTTTTTTTTTTTGAAGGCTGGTTTAAACAACGAAAAAAAAAGCAAAAAAATAAAATAATAAATACCGCTGTTTACATTTTAGCTTCGTTTTTGCGCGCCCATAAAAATACATTTCACTTTTTTTTTTCCTCCCGCGCAGCCCTCACATTTTTTTGTCGCACAAATAAGTACATAAACAGGCAAATACAAAAGTAGGCCAGGGGCGCGAAGTGACGGGTGAATAAAAAAAGTATTGCCGTTTGTCTTATTATCATAAATAAAAAGTATTTCATGTATCCGAGACGTCTTTTAAACGGAAATTAAGATTTTTTTATTTTTTTTTTTAAATCGACGACCAGGAATCGCGCCGCATCACGTGGCCGCTCATCCGGGAACCCGAGCGACGCCACCGGCGTCTGTCTCTCTCTCCACTGATGGGCACGGCAGTTCTTTTAGATCTACTGAGTCTTTCGAACCTTTAAAGATCCGTTCGAAAGACTCGTTCACCGAATCTGAAATGCTGAATGCATATTTGAGTATTCAGGGTTTTGTCTCTGCACCCACTGTCTAATTGATTTACAGTATATATGCCTTCTAATCTTTTCTTTTAAATTAGTTCTGCTGTATGTTGTATTGTTGATTGAAAGATGTCCTTGAGTCAGAAAGGCGCCTATAAATAAAACGTATAACTCGGCAAATTTGGCTCAGTGAGTGATTCGATCACTGAACGTATAACCTGAACAGACTGCTCAACTGCACTGAGAAGCGAACGAATCACTTGAGAAAGTTCCTTTAAAAGATTTGTTCTTTTGAACCAATCGTTTGCGAACGACACAACACCATCTCTCTCTGTTCTCCGTCATATTTACACACCAATGGAGCCCAGGGTCCTCGGGGATAAAGAGTAGAGTTGGAAAAAATAGAGAGAAAGCGAGCAATTATTCCCATTATAAATATGACATCTAAGCCACTCTGTCTCTGGATATTAAATATAAAAAAGGTCCCCCGGGTGCGTGGGAGACAATTAACCCTCCTCTCACTAAAAACAACGACAACAAAAAATAAGTTAACAAGAGGTTCTGTCTTGAAGAGAAGAATTCGCTTGCATTTGCTGTGGAGGTTAAAAGTGTAAAAATTTAGAAAATTTCAGTCTTGGCACAAACAACTTTTGAAAGAAACTTGAGAGATACTTTATTTTCACTATGGTAATACATTCTTTCTGAACATCGTTTCAGGTCTTTATAAAGTTCCTTTAAAAAAAAAAAAAAAAAAGAGACAGAGGCACACACGTTCAGGCTGTTTTAGGTGAACTGATTTAATGTCATTCGATCAACCCGGCCTGCTTAATGTCAGTCCCTCGACCAAACCCTATTATGCACCCACAGAAAGGTCATTGTCTAGACATTAAATAAATTACATCCGACTACTAAATCGTAGATAGTTGAGAATCTGTCAAAGGCAATGCAGAGTTAGTATGTACAGAAAATCCTTGTGTTTGTGTGTATATGTGTCCCCCCACATGTAGGCTAAATGCACCATCTTGTCCAGTTTTACTTGGGATACGCCTCGATCACCATGGCATGCCCCTGCAACACAAAACAGCCACTTTGTAATATACCTCAGTGCATAACTGCTATTATGCACTGCACAGAAAGGATATTGAGGTCAGCTGATATTGGTTTTATGGTTTGTACTAATTTTGGGGTCCCCCATGCAACTGAAAGACTTGTAAGTTTTCTGTGTGATTACTGCGTGCGACAGACTTATATTCATAGGTAATCACAAGCTGTCCCAGTCACTGCAAAATTGTTTAACCTCACTTAATTAGTCTATAGAGTGTGTGGGGGTGTATGGCTAATATTTTCAATATTTGCACGCAGCTATATTTATACTGAACTGAGGTTTAGTTCTATTCAGACCTACATTGTGTTTTCATTTAGTAACAATATTAATGTTTGTTGTATACACATATTTAAAAGATGAAACTATAAGCAAGCACTTGAAAGCCTGATGGCAGTCACAGCGTAAACTGCATGTATTAATAGTCTGCAAGTACTGCATATGTAGTGCATAGTCCAGATTCTCTGTTTTTGGTCCAAATGGCCCAATCATTTGTAAATATAAATGATTAAAAGATTTTTAAAAATGCTTTTGGACTGACTTACACATTGTCATCTTCATGCACAAAACATGAACGGAAAACAAACCGAAACTGTGGACCAAAAACACCTGTACCGTGGCACCCCTAGAATACTCCGTATCCGCGCGTGCGAGTTGGGCATATGTATACTTCGGCAGGAATACCTGTCCTCCAGCGGCGCATGCAGCCACCACTCCGTACTGCCCCCCCTCTTTTTGCAGCCTGTGGGCTACTGTGGTCACCAGCCTGCACCCGGTGGCAGCAAATGGGTGGCCAAGGGACAGGGAGCCACCCCACGTGTTAAACTTCTCCATTGGCGGGACCCCCACCTGAGAACAACACAACAGGCTTAGGCACAAGGCGCGGCACTGAACGTACAAAACAAACCATAAATGAGACGGTCTGGACGCTGGGCTCTAGACAGGAAAAGCATATACGAATGACTAGATCAGGTCCGACAACAAATTACCTTTGACTTCCTCCCCATGCAGTTTTGGGCAAACCAGTCAGAATCCATGGCCTTGAGGTTGGCTACGATTTGCCCCTGAAAGCACCAAAGTTACAACGCAAACAAAAACATTTAAAAGCCTATGGAATCAGAATTGTGGCAACAATTTGAAACAAAACTTTCCTAATATCCAACAAAAAATATGACGTTTTGCTGACATCTCGCTCTTTTTCATTTTGCGCTTGTGAGACTTTCGGTTTCGCTGCTCGTTTTTCAGTCGCCCCGCCCCCTTTTACGTTTTACGCTGCCTGAATATTCTCTCGTGTGGGCGGGTCTTCGCCTCATTGGCCAGCAGGTATTTGAGTGACAGCTCCGTTCCCTGAACTCTTATCACTGCGAGATACGTGGGCTTCAAGAACAGCATCAGCTGTTAGCGATCACATATAAATTATGAATCACATCATTATCAGCATAAATACTTATAATTGGTTAATTGTGCAGTTGATCGTGTGCAAATCTCATTCCATATACGATCGCAAGCTGTTGTTACCGCGAGATGCGCACGCACAGCAGTGATAGAGGTTTCAGAGTTGCGATGGAAGTTCGGCTCTTTCCAGAGTGCCTCATATTTTAGCCTTACTTGGCATATGAATATGATTTATCAACACACAAAGCATTCATATTTGACAAGTAAGGCTAAAGTATGAGGCTACGGGTGACAAATTAAGAGCAGTGCCACAAGAGCTTGTTCTCTGAAAAGAGGCAAACTTCTCATGTCTAGTTCTGGGGAACGGAGCTGTCAGTCAAATACCTGCTGGCCAATGACGCGAAGGCCCACCCACACGAGAGAACTGCGTTAGTCCAACCGGATCCTGGGGCAGCGTAAATGAAGAACGAGCGAGACTTATTTTACATTTCAACGTTTACACTTCAATACTGATTTGAAAAAAAAAAAAGTTCTTTCTTAATAAAATAATGTTTCAGGACACTCACGGCAAAAGCCTCATGGAACTCAAACACATCAATGTCCTCCATGGTGAGGCCACTCTTCTCCAGCACTTTGGGGGTGGCGTAGGTGGGGCTGAGTTGAAGAAGAAAGAGCACTTTGTCTTAATTTTGATAAGCATTGACCAGCACAATGTTAAGGCGATAACCAGGTCCTTGTGAACCAATTTACACAATGACGTGTGTAAATCACTCTGGAACACTGTGCTAACTGCTGTAAATTTAACCTTGCCTAGATAGCATAGATTTCTGGGTTAACCCTTTCACGCCACTGCTGACCCTGACGACAGATTTTCTTAAATTACTGTAACTCTTGAACTGTTTGCGCAATCAATAAACGTTCCAAGAGTTTCTGAAAGTAGAGATATCAGCGTCATTACGTTAGTCCACCACACGGCGTCACTGCAGCCCTTGGAATAAGAAGGTTCTGTTATTACACACTGTTATGACACTACTAGCATACAGTGAAGTAGTAGTCCTGGGGGAAAAAGGGGGTCAAAGGGACATACTCACAGCAGGTTTTACGACACTTTAACAGCTTAAAACAAGCCCAGACAACATGTATAGGGTATAAAGTGTTAACTTCCATCACCGACCTGGAACTGTACAAGCAGGAACTGTACAAGATATGGACAGATGGATGGACGGACAGATAGATAGATAGACAGATGGAGTTAATGCTTTGTTATGCACTTTTATTTTGTGACCAAGTGGACCCAGAAAAACTTCACTACTGCCCCCCCCCCCTTATTTTGTGGGTTTCATGGGCTGATAATCAACAGCCAATCAGCGACACTTACTTCCTGTACATACTATGATGAAATGTTTGTCAAAAATGCGCATTTGATTTAAGGGGCCTATTAGCATGTCCATGAAGGAAGTCTGTAGTCTTAAATATGTTGCCATGGTTACAGTATTCTATACTCACCCCAGGAGAAGCTGATCTTTAGGGTCTTGAGACACATACACAAAATCTCTGAAGAAACAAAGCGAAACACCACAATTAAGTCTGATTCTTAAAAGTGTATACAGAATGTAGTACAGTAACGTTTTGTGGTCAACTATTATTTCTAAAATCTACACTGAAGTGCGTACAGCAACAATTTCAAACACATATTCAAATTATAATTGCTGTCTACCGCAGTAATATTCGGAGTAAAGTGAGTGTACATGGCGCTACAACTGACACTGTTGCTGGTTACCTCAGGTATGCTTTGGGCTTGTATCCCAGGGCTAAGGCTTTTTCCTCAGACATGATGAGCACAGCAGAGGCTCCGTCTGTCTATGAGCACAAACGAACACACACACACACACACACACAAAAAAAAAAAAACACAAATACAGTGTTTATTTGAATGGTTTTTTTACATGCAGACTTCTGTTCACTGTGACATTGATGGGCACAGGATTAAATAGTCCACATTGGGGAAGTAGCGTTTGGGGGAGCTGGCGTTAATCAGGCTCCTCCCATTTTATACTCCAAAAATTTGCTTCAAGATACAGATATCTACCAAGTGCTTCTTTCTTGTTTATGTGCAATGTATAATTGCATAATTCCTGAGGACACCTCACCTTACGCTGATGAACAAGTCCCACGTTAAAAGTTGCGCTACGCTTAGTACCAGCTCAAAAATAGTGTTCTTAGAAGCATCCCATCTGACATGAGAATATGGACCACCAAGTTCAAACCACACTTGCTTCCATTATGTCCCTGAGCAAGATTTCTAACCCTGAGTTGGTCCTGGAGGAACACTGCTGATTGTCATTCTGTTAAATGCAGTTTATTTTTCACTACCTTGTATAAGCACCAATGAAATTACTTTCATATAAAGAGCTTAATGAACAGACAGACCAACTGAAACAAAACAAAAGTGACCGGCCGCTTCATTCTTACAAGGAAAGAGGAGTTGGCAGCAGTGACTGTGCCGTGGGGTTTGACAAAAGCCGGCTTCAGTTTACCCATCTGCTCCATAGAGGTAGGACGGATGCCATTGTCTGCAGAGATTATATTCTTTCCTGGATGAAAAAATGCACCTCAACATCAGGAACATTAACAAATATACAAACACACCCCCCACTACAAATTTATAAAGCAATATTTTAAATTTCTACATTATCAAGCTGAGTCTGAACTAAAGAAATGTCAATTTGAATGCTCTCTTATCTTAAAACTGTCCCGAAATTACTGAATTCTACAAGTCATTTTCTGTGATTTTCATGGTAAAAGGTGCGGAAGGCTTGATTCGTAATATCAGCGCAGGGTGGTAGTAGCCTAGGGGTAACACACTCGCCTATGAACCAGAAAACCCAGGTTCACTTAACCCTAAGTGTCTCCAGGGGGGGACTGTCCCTGTAACTACTGATTGTAAGTCGCTCTGGATAAGGGCGTCTGATAAATGCCGTAAATGTAAATGGTTACCTGGAACTTGGAAGCTGATGATGTCAGAAAGCAGGCCTTCATCCTGGGCCTTCTTAGCCAGCCTGTGCGAGCGGAGTGCGTACTCATCCTGCTCCACCCGAGTCACGCCAAACGCTGCAGCCAGTCGGTCGGCAGAGTGGCCCATGCTCTCCGCAGTGGAGAACTCGGCCACAGCCGGGAGCTGCAAATATGAAGCAATACACAGCAAGTGCTGAAGCATGGAATATCTAATGATTTAATGTTTAAAAAATAAAGACCACTAGAGGGAGCACAATTTTTTGCAGTAGCATAACACCACAAAGGAAAAGTGTGGGAATACACATCATAACTGAGTTTGTGATTTTGGTCATTAAGATCATGAAATATTTTAGTTTTCAAAAGCCAGTGTCTGACTTTGAAACAACGATCATATACCCAAAATTTCCACCAACTCCATTGTGCCCCTGAGCAAGACACTTAACCCTGAGTGTCTCGAGGGGGGCTGTCCCTGTAACTACTGATTGTAAGTGGCGTGAATGTAAATGTAAGGTGATGTACAGTGTCAACAGTACCTCAGGCATGAGGTGACCCATGCGAATGCTGCCCAGGAGTGACAGTCTCTGGCCCAAAGTCTTGGCCTTGTTTAGGGACAGCATGGTCTTCCTCATTTTGCGGCTATGGCGAATGGGCACGTCCGACATGAACTCCACCCCACCAGCGACCACAACGTCACACTGGCCGGCCGCGATCAATCCCACAGCTGCAGAACGACACACACACGACACAAAAAACACACACACACACACAATACTGAAAATTTTATATACATACTGTATGCATGTATGTGGGGTGTTTTTTTAAGTGCAACAAAATATCTCAATCATTAATGCAGTTCTTTGTTTAGGTCAACAACGAACATGAAGCTGTCTTAAAAATAAGACAATAATAATGTACTAAATTATGGATTATTAGTTCTGTGCCACTCACCATACGCTGAGAAGTCTACATTTAGATCAACTTAAATATGGAGGATACCTGAGGTCATGGCTTGGTTGGATGATATGCATGCCATGGTCACGGTGTGAGCGGGCGTTTTATCAGAGAACCCTGCTCCAAGAGCCGCCTGGAAATACAAGCCAGAACACATACAGCCTTTAGTTTGGACTGCTCCAGTTAGCCCACTGTTTGCTAAGGGTGATGGGTTAATTGCAGAAGACATATTTTGTTTGTGCTGCAGTGTTTCACAATGACAAAACACAAATATAACTACATTTTTAGGCCTATTTATAAAAAAAAATTATATAAAAAAAAAAGTGGCACAAGAAAATCTGGGTCACAAATAAACCTGAGCCAGCTGTAAAATTATAAAGGAACTTTCCAGATGGGTGCTTTGTGAGTATAGGAATGCAAGGATTGGTCATATGCTGCCACTATGCTGTCATAGCTGACGGAAGCACTGCCAACCGGTGATAAAGTTCATACTGGATGTGCTCTCAGAGCATTTCTGTTTATGCTAATGCATGTGAATTTATTTAGTGGGTGGCCTAGCGGGTAAGGAATCGGAAGGTTGCACTGAGGTGCCGGTGGCACCAACCTCTCTGGCAACATTGCTGGTCTTCACTTCCTGGATGACAATTCCATATATAATATGATCCACGATCTCTTTAGGCACACCAGTTCTGTTCAAGAGACCCCTACAAAAAAAAACAAAAACACATAAAATAATGGGCCATTTTTATTTGAATAAATCATAAGCTATCCCAACCTACACTGCCTGTCTTAGTACAGGCAGCATACCACAGTTTTAAGTCCAGAAAGGTTTTAATGAGTAGCTGCATAACTTTAATTCTCAGTTAGAAACAGTTGCCCTTAAGCGTATGGCAACGTGCCTCTGCAAATAGAATATATTGCAGATGCCTTGAACTTTAAAATGCTTTTGAAACAACAAGTAAGATATTGTGATGTGTTTTTAAGTCTAGTCTTTGCATCAAAGTGTCATTTTAGTCTTTATAAGTCTATACTCATCCACTCATTTTAGTCCAGGCAAGTTTCAGATGACTAGAAGTCTGAGCATTTTAGTCTTTAGTCAGCCAGTATAGTACAAGTAGTATAACAGTAGAACAGAGAAAGACATTTTATTCAAAACATAATTAAAACGTTATCTTATTAATATATTATTGTTACATTATAGACTCAAGAATACATCTATTCCGTACACAGAAAACGCTCTGATTTGTTCCATGTTTTTTGACCACGCGTTTAGTTTTCTTTTCCACTTCTTGGTAAAGAAAGTGTCCAAAGATCGATTAGTCATTCGTCTCCCAGCCATCTGCTCACCAATCAGAAGTATCCTAAAATCTAATTAATTCCACAATGGCGCATTGTGGAAGTGACATCATCAGTTTGACCGGATGGGAGATAAAGGAAACAGAAATCACGATATAATAATGCAATTAAACAAACATTGATTTCATTAATAAAAGAGACATTTTTGTCTCGTTTTTATCTTGTACAACATACTTAATCTCGTTTTTATTAGTCAACAATACATTTCATTATATTTATACAGGTAGTGTAAAATTATTAGGCAAATGAGTATTTTGTCCACATCATCCTCTTCATGCATGTTGTCTCACTCCAAGCTGTATAGGCTCGAAAGCCTACTACCAATTAAGCATATTAGGTGATGTGCATCTATGTAATGAGAAGGGGTGTGGTCTAATGACATCAACACCCTATATCTGGTGTGCATAATGATTAGGCAACTTACTTTCCTTTGGCAAAATGGGTCAAAAGAAGGAGTTGACAGGCTCAGTAAAGTAAAAAAATAGTGAGATATCTTGCAGAGGGATGCAGCACTCTTAAAATTGCAAAGCTTCTGAAGCGTGATCATCGAACAATCAAGCGTTTAATTCAAAATAGTCAACAGGGTCGCAAGAAACGTGTGGAAAAACCAAGGCGCAAAAATAACTGCCCATGAACTGAGAAAAGTCAAGCGTGCAGCTGCCAAGATGCCACTTGCCACCAGTTTGGCCATATTTCAGAGCTGCAACATCACTGGAGTGCCCAATAGCACAAGATGTGCAATACTCAGAGACATGGCCAAGGTAAGAAAGGCTGAAAGACGACCACCACTGAACAAGACACACAAGCTGAAACGTCAAGACTGATGAAATGAGAGTGAGTCTTGATGGGGCAGATGGATGGGCCCGTGGCTGGATTGGTAAAGGGCAGAGAGCTCCAGTCCGACTCAGACGCCAGCAAGGTGGAGGTGGAGTACTGGTTTGGGCTGGTATCATCAAAGATGAGCTTGTGGGGCCTTTTCGAGTTGAGGATGGAGTCAAGCTCAACTCCCAGTCCTACTGCCAGTTTCTGGAAGACACCTTCTTCAAGCAGTGGTACAGGAAGAAGTCTGCATCCTTCAAGAAAAACATGATTTTCATGCAGGACAATGCTCCATCACACGTGTCCAAGTACTCCACAGTGTGGCTGGCAAGAAAGGGTATAAAAGAAGAAAAACTAATGACATGGCCTCCTTGTTCACATGATCTGAACCCCATTGAGAACCTGTGGTCCATCATCAAATGTGAGATTTACAAGGAGGGAAAACAGTACACCTCTGAACAGTGTCTGGGAGGCTGTGGTTGCTGCTGCACGCAATGTTGATGGTGAACAGATCAAAACACTGACAGAATCCATGGATGGCAGGCTTTTGAGTGTCCTTGCAAAGAAAGGTGGCTATATTGGTAGCTGATTTGTTTTTGAATGTCAGAAATGTATATTTGTGAATGTGGAGATGTTATATTGGTTTCACTGGTAAAAATAAATAATTGAAACAGGTATATATTTGTTTTTTGTTTAGTTGCCTAATAATTATGCACAGTAATAGTCACCTGCACACACAGATATCCCCCTAAAATAGCTAAAAATAAAAACAAACTAAAAACTTCCAAAAACATTCAGCTTTGATATTAATGAGTTTTTTGGGTTCATTGAGAACATGGTTGTTGTTCAATAATAAAATTATTCCTCAAAAATACAACTTGCCTAATAATTCTGCACTCCCTGTAGATCTTAAATGTCAAAATGGTTTGTTGAGGAAGGTATTTAAATAAAAAAATTAATTGTCAAAAAACAACACTAATGACCATTCACTCACTCTCCTTAATGGCTTACTCAATGTCAAGGTTGCAGGTGCTGCAGTGCATCTTGGGACACTGGGCATGTGGTGGGATCCGACACAGAGTGAGGCACCGCATACCATTCAATCACATTCACACATCTAGCTAGTGTTCACACCTTTAGGTGGCGTGCGTCAATACCTCCACCATCTTCGATTGACAAAGTTATACAAGCATAGGGCCCTATGATTTCCACAGAAAACGTGGACGGAATCATGGAATCCAACAAATAAAATGGAATCCATTGTAAAATGCAGAATTGTGTATAATTGTGTTTCTGGCAACTGCAGCGACTACACGTGTTTCTGGTTGAGCAGGACTTGCACACCAACACAATTGTAAACTCGTGGTCAGATACGGCAAAGAGGTTGTCAGGGGCGAATCCGGAGCACTTGCCCGATCGGTCCTGCGCATATGCTACGTTTACGCTTGGCTTGCTGGAACACCGCTCATAGTGCTAAGTTTAGATCGGAACAGTAGCAAGACAATTTTTTATGAATCGAACAAACACCTCTTTTGTATGAACATATATGTCACGCACCACGTACAGTGAATAACTGATATCAGAAACAGAGAAAAGAAGCAAACTAACATGAGCCGCTCATGCCAGCAAACAAATCAGCTGATTTCATTATGCAAGTGGGCACAACTTTTTTTTGGTATTCCAGGTCTCCCCAATGCTTTTTTAGTTGATACCTTTTACATTGATTTTGAATGTGAAATTGTATTTAACAAAAGTTAGAATGTGTAATATTGTGAAATAGTTCTTTGCATGAAATGCACATATTATTTACATGTAAATGGTTTACAAAATGTGATTTTAAAAAAATGTGATGTCATATTGCATCCACTCCATAAATCACACAGTTTTAGATGAATAAATATGTTTATGAAGGAAAACATGGAATTCAGAAGAATTAAAATGGATTTTTTTTTTTTTTTTTTTTAAATACAACAGATTTCCTAGCACCCTACAAGTAGACTAGTTGGTGGGTTATAACCCTTCCGTTCAGCATGAAAATTATTTCGAATTAAGAAAATACTAAAATGATGCTATGATTTAAAAACTGCTTCTCATCAATTTATTTATATAGTTTATTTATACATACATGTCTGAAATGTATAAAAATGTGCCATTTTACAATGCTGTGCTTAAATTATTTGTTTGTTTTTTAATACCATAAAATGTTAGTTACCAAGTTAACATTAGAGGTCCTTGTTTCATAAAGAGAATGGTTTTCAACCCAGTTTCTCTTGCTTTGCCATCCTAAACCACCCCAACCTGCCCAAGGCACTCAGATATCAGTAGAAACAATGTTCTTCAGACAAAAATTGTAGGATGGAACTGGGCTGGGCAGCCCTGAACAAGAACTTTTCCCCAATCAGACTTACAGACATCTTTATGAGCTCAAATGACAGATCATTTTACAGCATTAATCAATTGGATCATTACTTACTGCAAAGCACCTCTGCCAAGATCATGAGGCATCAGGTCACTGTACCTGGAAAAAAAAAAAAAAAAAAAAAAAAAAAAAAAAAAAAAAAAAAAGAGACCAGCATTAGATGAAAATGAATAATAAAGAAGATTGAAGGTCACAGGCTACCAAGACACTGACTTGTCCCAGGGGGACTGTCTGTACTGAGATGGGAGATAAAAATATGATGACTGTGCTGTGGTTGCTGAATTAGTAGTGGATTATGATAGTCTATAATTATTTCTGAATATATTTTTGTCCATCTAGTCCCAATCTACAAGCATTACAAAGTGCAACACCACGACCACATTACACTCTCATTATAATGTATAATACACAGGGTTCTTACACATTTTTACAAAAGATTTTCCAGGCCTTTTCATGACCACATGTTCTCTTAAATTTCTGTGAAAATATGAGATGATGAGAAAAAATATTGTTTAACTAAACTTGTGACAACCCGAAAAGCTTAAGTCAAACAGTGTTTCTTCGTCCAAGTCTGCGCAGCCAGAGCCCGAGTAAAATGGACCAATCGTTTTCGGGCGTAGATCAGCTGTAATTTACTTTACTTTTAAAAGGAGACACACTGCGGAAGCAAGGCACGTAGTACCAGGTGACACGGTACACTACGTTAAGCCAGCAAAGATACTATAGACCTATAGTAGTTTAAAACGTGGTAGTTGTAAATGTAGTACTCCGTGTGCCTCTTCCAGCTTTTCAATGACTGTAGGAAGTCTGAATGTAAGAAAAATAGTGTGTATGCTCTGCCTTGTCCAACTCACGAGGTGCCGGACAACAGGAAAGGCGTGCGAACACCATCCACCAGCACAATGTTCTTCACGTTGGGTTTGGCCAGGGTCTTCTTGGTCTTGGCTTACGTGGTTTTACGGGAAACAGAAAGGAAATAAATACTCATCACAAACATTCTGAAAACAAACCTGATGATTAAAAGGAGTGTTTTTTAATCTTATTTACCTGCTGCATGGACTTGAGAAGACGTACTAAGGCACCGCGCCGCTGGAATAACAATAGTTGCATTATTTTTTTTACTGTTCAGAATGATGAGCTGATGTTGTGGACATGAACAGGGGACTTACCGAACCGGGCCGGGCTCACGGGGCCGCTCCGCAGAGAGTGCATCAGCATGGACGTCATGGTTCCTCTGCAGGGACGGATTTGCACATTTAGAACCGGGTCGGGAGCCTCAAAAAAAAAAAAAACGCTCCAAGAGAAGACTGCCGCCCCGCCCACAAGCCCGAATGACCCTTCACCCACTTCCATCCACCCCGCCGCCTGCCAAGGGCGACCGCGCCGGGTCAAACACTCGTTACGACCCGATCAAATGTCTGATGCGGCGCCGACAATGTTTATGCAGGAGAGTGCGTTTTCAAACCGGCAAATTAGCAATTTAGCATGTGTCGCGCTGCGCGGCATTCTAATTTCAAAGGCAAAGCCTCACGATTGACCACATTTGTTCATTCACGCAAAATAAAAGACGAATTCGTTTTTTTTTTTGTCAACGAAGGACTTACCAGTGCTCGTTTTCTTCCTCAAGTGTGTGACTGGTGCCTCTCTGCTGACTGTTCTGACCCAGTTCGGCCAATGACTACAAAAAGGGAAGCGCACTCAGTACTACCAGGAGACCAAAGGGAGGCCAAATATTTGCCTGCTTAAAATTCGAGTAATTTTTTTCTGCCTAATCGTAATATAAATTTAACGTTCGATTATACACATCTACATATACACAATTTATATTTTTTGTAGTTTTTAAATTGTGTTTAGGCCTTACAGAAAACAATCGCCTTCATTTTCGCAGCAGGCGCGCATTCTGTGGCCTGAATGCGCAAGAGAGGTCCTTGCTCCTGCGTGACCGCAGTCTCTTGTGTCGGCGGTCCGCCTGCGTTATTGCAGCTGCGGTCGAGATGGCAGGAGTCCGGGCGGTGGGAATTCTCTCTAGATTTGCGACCAGCAAATATTCTCGGCTGTCTGGTACGTCGCGAGTGAAACGTGTCTGTTTTGCCCCGCGCCGTGCTTTGTTTGGCGTGTGCAATGTCGTCTGCGTTTCTTATTTCTATGAGCCAGTGGGTGGATGAACTTTCACCTACTTCCTGTGGGGCTTTTCAGGGACACCAGACGGAATCTTTATCGTTACAGTGCTGTGAAATCAGTGCACGGTGTAGCATGGAATAAATTAATTATGCAATTACAGTAATAGTTACACCTTGGTTACGTTGCGAGTTTCTGCCATTTTGATATACTATGATTATTTGGGTGCGATGATAGCTGTAGGCATTCTGTTAATCAAAAATGTAATTGTCGAAAAACAATACTTCTGACCATTCTGTTCTGTTGGGTATGAAATTACTCAATTACGGTCATGTAGAAAGCAAAACGTTTCTGCAGCATATTTATCTTGTCAGATGTGCAGTCTGCCAAATCCTGAATGAAGAGAAGCTGTGACCTCACAGAGGTCACCCAGTTATTCTGGGTTTGGGCAGAACTGGTTGTGAATACTGTTAGTCAGACTCTGACCTTGACACATATTTAGTCATTTTATTCACTATAGTTATAGAGTTCAGTGTGTGATCCTTTACATCAGTAAAGTAAAGGTTGTAATATTACATTTATACTATTTACTGATGATAGCTTTCAAATTAAATTGCATGTGCAAGTGGAAAACAATAAACATCACAATAACAATGATGCAATTTTTTAAAAATGTTTTTTAATAGAATGTATATTGTGAAAATCTCCACATCACCCAGTATTGTGCAGCATAGTTTTTGATGCATACTTTATTTGTGCTGTTTTGGATCAGCAGTAATTATCAGCACATGAACAGAAATCATGGCTTTTCTGTCATTATTGCTATAAATTCCTTAATGATTCGATTTCGAAAAGATAATCAATTACCCATTTGCACTGAGACGTTGGCTCACAAGTAAATGAAGATAATCCTTTAATTCTTAGGCCTTATGTGAGACTGACCATGTATTTCACATCTGTTAATACTAAACTAGCAGTACTAGTAGTACACAATACAGACATCATGCATTAATACCATATGCATATAGTTTTATGTGCAAACAGAACATTTCTTTGTCTTTATATGATCATTTTCAGAAGACAGATTATATTCTGGTTTACTGATTTCTACATAAAGTGTAATAATAATATATTGTATGTAATTATATTCTACAATTGTATGTGTAGATAATTTCAGAAGCTTCTAGCTAATAAATGCCTACTGATTTATGACCTTAGTTTGACTTCTCCCTCAAAGGTGACATCACCACGCCCAAAAATAGCATAGGTGTGTGTCGGAGGTCATCAGTAGTGCCAGTTGTACATACATAAAGCAATATTTATCTGTTGTTACCTGCTGAGGGAGGTTTGATAAAGAGAGAAGTGTGTTGTGTTGTAATGCTTGTGTATTTGTTTGAAGGTCATGGGCACCGAAGCTTATCAATGTCATCATCCCTTTTGGGTGAGTGGATGTTGTCATTATTACTGTTTGTACCGTCATGTGCCATCCTGTGATTTTCTTACGTAATATTTAATTTACCTACAGCTCGCACTTATGCCAACTATGAGATTAAAGATGGCGTGGCTGTCATCCGGATTAATGATCCAAACTCTAAGGTCTGTCCTACTGCACTTTACACTGATAATGCCATTTCAATATGTGATGCAGATTTGTTTTTGTTTTTTCCCACATTATTATTATTATTATTATTATTATTATTATTAACAAACCACTGAACAATAATGAACAATAACATTACAGAACATTAACATTTAGCACTAATGCATTGATTGCATTTGCCACAGGGAAAAAAAAAAAAATTCTTCATAAAATTATCAGTAGGGATGTCAATTGCCTCTTGAGCGTAGCAAGCACAGTGAAATGTGTCTTCTGCTTTTAACCATCACCCTTGGTGGGCAGTGGGCAGCCATGACAAGCGCCCAGGGAGCAGTGTGTGGGGTGCTTTGCTCAAGGGGACCTTGGTGGCACTTTGCCTGTTTGGGATTTGAACACGCAACCTTTCGGCTCTGAGTCCTCTTTATTCGTATGGCTTTGGGTGGTATAATAATGTGTGTGTTTTCAGGTGAACACGCTCTCGAAGCCGCTGCAGGCGGAAATGACAGAGATTTTGGAGGAGATCTGGGGAAACTCTGCTGTGAAGGGCGCTGTGCTCATCTCCAGCAAACCCGGCTCCTTCATTGCTGGAGCCGACCTCAAGTAGGAACACTTCCGGACTTTTTTTAATTTTTATTGACATTCTGTATCAATTGTTACATGTACATCCGTCTTAAGTATTAATCACAAAGTATCAACATTAATGTCTTTTTTCCAGAAATAAAGAACAAAACTAAAATGGAATAAAAGGGTAACAAAACAAAAAAGACTTTGCTTTGCAAGGCAGGTGGCTCCCAAAAATTTCTTGTATTGCTTTATGTTGCTTTATGTAACCCAAAAAACATGATAATGATTTGCATTTAAATTTCCACAATTTCGCCAACAGGCTGGGGAGTTACCTTTATTGTGTGATTTTTGATAAGGTGTGATAAAATATCTTATTAAGTTCTTCCAGCCAAACTCCTTCCAACTCTGCGAGCTGCTACATTTCCATTGATATTCCCAGATTGTTTCCCATTTATCCTCTGACAGCTCTATTTCTCCTTCCCTTTCCCACTTTGCTTTAATGTACAGGGTTGAATGTGCTTTCTTGTTTATAAGCCCTTTATATAAACCTGAAATAATTCCCCTATCTTTGTTTGCACCATAAGCCCTTTTAAACAGATCTGATAAAGTGTCTCAGCTGCAGGTAGCGGTGAAAATCACGTGACTCTAGAGCATATTTCTCTTTAATATTTTCAAAACTAAGGAGTGATTTTATCTTGCATAGAGCTGTTACTCCTTTATTTGTCAATTCCTTAAATCTTGTGTCATTTAAGGACCACAATATCCTCTTCTAATTTGTATTCTGTTATTACTGTTTTCCATATTTTAAGTGTCAACTTTAACCATGGGTTTTCCATATTTTTCATGAATTCTTGCAGTCTACTATTGACTATAAGTGCTTGTATGGGGATGGAAGTTAGACCCTCCCACTGAGCATCATATGATTGGTTACACCAATATATCATAGGTCTCAATTGTGCTGCCCAGTAATAATCTCTGAGGGAAGGAAGTCCACATCCCCCTTTTGCTTTGGTCAATTGAAAGGTTTTAAATCGGATTCGGGGTCTCTTACCTAGCCAGATATATCTGGACAACATTTTGGCCCATTCATTGAATAGTTTTTGATCTATTTCTATCAGTAGGGTTTGAAATGAATTTGGGTAGGATGTTCTTTTTAATCGAATCTATTCTTGAACTGAAACTTAAGTATGGAATTAAATTTGATCTTTCTATATCCTCTTTAATTTTCTTTTGTATCAGTAAGTAATTATTACATTGAAATAGTTCTGTGAGATCCTTCGGTATTACAGCCCCCAAATATCTAAGATATTCCGTTTCCCATGCTAAGTCATATTTATTCCTAATTTCATCTGGTGGTCTATAATTGTTTTTAAGCAGTTGTGTTTTTTTATGTTAATTTTGTATCCTGATAGTCTGCTAAAGTATTCAAACGATTGCATTCATTTGGGTAGGGAATTTGTTGGTTGACCCAGAAAAATCAAAATATCATCCGCGTAGCAGGCCAATTTGTGCTCTTTATCCTGGATATTTATGCCTATTATTTCTTTGTTTTGTCTTATATATTGGGTTAACGGTTCTAAATACAATGCAAATAGGAGTGGTGAACATGCACAACCTTGCCTCGTGCCCCTTTCCAATGTAATACTCTTAGATAAGCTGCCATTTACCTTAATTCTAGCATTGGGCTTATCATATAATGCTTGTATTGTTTTAATTATGGTCTCGTGTATGCCAATTTTATTGTAAAACATGATAAAGAAAACTCCAATTCACTGAGTCAAAGGCCTTTTCTGCATCAATACTAATTATCATTGCTGCTATTTTATTCTTTTGGAGTGTCTGTTGAATGTTATCTTTCATTTGACTCTCTTGAATAAAGCCTGTTTGGTCATGTATCAAATTAGGCAAAAATCTCTCTAATCGTCTAGCCACAATATATGTAAATAGCCTATAGTCTGTATTGAGAACCGATATTGGTCTATATGATCCACATTCTAATTTATCTTTATTTTCTTTTGGAATAGCAGATATTATTGCTTCCTTCCAACTGGGTGGTGTTTGTTCTTTCTCCGGACTTACTCTTAATCTGTAATCAAACAGAAACCTAATTTAGTTTGAATCTCACAAATGGCTCCTGTGTTGCACTCTGCCTCCCCTCAGCATGATCCAGGCGTGTAAGAGTGCAGAGGAAGTGACTACGCTCTCGCAGGAGGGCCAGAAGATGTTTGACAAGATCGAGAAGTCGCCCATTCCCATAGTGGCCGCCATCAATGGCTCCTGCCTGGGAGGAGGTCTGGAGGTGCAGTTTGCCACTGTGATCCTGTCACCAAATGTCTAGTTTGCTTGTAAATGTATGTTTTTGTGATTTTACTACGTTTGTGTAAGTGTGTAAAAAAATATATATATTTTTTTGGGTCCGCCTTCTAGTTTGCCATTGCCTGTCAGTACCGCCTCGCAACTAAAAGTAAGAAGACAGTGCTGGGGACCCCAGAGGTGATGCTGGGTCTGCTGCCGGGGGCAGGTGGCACCCAGAGACTTCCTAAAATGGTGAGTCCTGCAACGAGCTGCATGAAAACCTTTTAATACGTTTTCACACAAACGCCCAGATGGAGTGTGAACACGTTCAGGATGCAATCTTATACTGTAATGGCAAAAAAAGTTCACTTGAATCAAGACAAACTTTCGCATTTTAAGCCGGGCGTACAGTGTGTGCAATTTTTCCAGTTGACACCCAACTCTAGTTGTACAACTAAATTCTGTTTCTATCTGTAGAGGTGAGCGGCCTATAGAAGTAGAGCGGCGCTGTGGAAATAACATCATCAAACTCCGTTCACCAACCACAATGTTTGCCGCAACCAGGAAGTCGCGTTTTTTCCAGAAAAATTAAATGAACCTGCTGGTTCTTCAGAGTCTTTCATAACTGAACTAAAAAAAAAAAAAAGTTTGTGCTCATTTTTACATCCAATCACCAAGCAACTGCAATGCTTCATACGTTTGGAAGCCATGACGGTCGGTGGAGAAAATGTTTTAGGCGAGGGGCGGGAAATTCTCTAGGCAGGAAAGCATGAGAAACGGGAGGTAACCTTTCCCCTTATGACATCATAAGGCGCCAAATTCCAGATCCGGCCCTCTGACCTTCCGCTCTCTCAACTGCGGAGCAGAATGACCAAATCACTCTTTACACCTATCGCCATTTCTAGCCACTGCAGCACCATAGACAGGCTGGGGGAACTCATATTAATGTTAAATAATCTCACAAAGTGTAATTTTCATGTCAGGGGGCCTTCAAGGACTACCTAATAAGGTTAATCCAATCGTTTGAATCTCAATCACGATCTTGATGATTGACTCAAAATAGTTTGATCAGCGTTCATTATAAAGGTCGATCAGAAGAGCTGGTCAGATGAAAGTACATCAAGCATGTGATCATGGAAGCTCACGGTAATGGTAAAACCATGATAGGTTTTATAGGTTGAAAATGGTTTAGAATAATTCAGAGGGTGGAATTAGGCTCAAAGTTGAAGGTTCACAAAAAAAAAAAAAAAAAAACTCCACACACATTCTGTGATTGGAAGTCTGCAATCAGTCCTAAAACGGCTGATTTCTAGATGCAGGGTAGCCACAATGATTGTGTGTGTGTGTGTATGCTATGTTCACATTCCTTTAGCTGGGGATTCCTGCAGCCTTCGACATGATGCTGACGGGCAGGAACATCCGGCCGGACAAAGCGAAGAAGATGGGGCTGGTGCACCAACTGGTCGACCCTCTAGGTTAGTGTGTGTATTCAGATAAATGACGGATTTGTGTCTGAACACAGACGTCAGGTGGGTTTTGATCGGACTGCATTTGTGTTCAGGCCCAGGCCTGAAGAGCCCAGAAGAGGCGACCATCCAGTACCTGGAGACGGTGGCCATAGAGGCAGCCAAGAATCTTGCCAACAAGAAATTGTCTGTGAAGAAGGAGAAGGGGCTGGTGCAGAGTAAGATTCGCACAATGTTTCCTGAATGGGGGCGAAGTCACATTTATCTTGTTTTTTAATTCTCGTTAGGAGACGCTTTGTAAAAACCTGCCCCCTCACGTCAACTGTTGGGCTTTAGAGTTGCAGGACATGGTGATGGGTCTTCCTTTTGTACGGAAGCAGATCTACAACATGGTTACCAAGAAGGTCATGGGTCAGACCAAAGGGCTTTACCCTGCACCACTCAAAATCATCGAGGTAATCACATTAACACACGGTGGTCTTTTAGCCTTTAGCCCTTCCAGCTTGTAAGCTTTCATTGCAGATTCCAATCACTGCCTAACACTGCCTGTGTATAAATTGTTTGGTTGTATAAAGATGACATTTAAGATGTTTTTGTCTTGAGCGCAGTTAGAGATCTAAATATCAAACCTTTATTATTTAATTACTTGGGTCACAAAGAATAATTGAATATGTAATAATTTTTGTAAACTGAAAGAAAACAACTTTAAACACCTTAAAACAACTAAGTGTTTTGGGTGTGAGGGGTTAATACTATACTTCATGCTGGATATCCATAATGTATAAACACACGCTCACGCTTTGTATCTCACCCCTGGCAGTGTGTACAGACCGGGATCGAGAAGGGCACAACTGCGGGCTCCCTGGCCGAGTCTGTGGTGAGTTCAGTACCATCACTGTCAGCAGACATTCTCTTTACTAGTCATGTGACCAACAGTCTGATTTTATGAATATAGATGATTGATCCTGATCCCATAAAATGAGTGTATGCAGTAATATTAACTAAAACATTTCTAATTATGAGATGTATGTATTACATAAAAAAATTATGTAATCACATTTATATTCAAGAGATTTGTCAGTAGAACAGTGTCTTGAAATACTACACACAGAGACCCTCCATAGTGTGATCACAAAAGAAACATGTATATGATATATATAATATTATACACTGCACCCTGAATTCAAAGTGGCTGTGCATTTATATTTGTAGAGGTTGTGTTGCAGAGGTGGTCCAGCTGTTTTACTTTGAGACCATGATGCACGCAGTGTAAAAATTACTTCATGAACTTATTGCAATTGTCTTTTTTTCCATTTTAAGAATTTTGGCAACCTTGCCATGACTTCAGAATCCTTGGCTCTGCGGGGTTTGTATCACGGTCAGGTGGCCTGCAAGAAGAATAACTTTGGAAGTCCGGCGCGGGACGTGAAGTAAGCTCTCCTGGCCGTATCTCCAGGCCAACTGTAAGCGCACGTCAGCAGGGGTTAGTGACGGGTTTTGTGACTTGTCCTCAGAAATCTGGCCGTCCTGGGAGCTGGGTTGATGGGGGCAGGCATCGCCCAGGTGACTTTCGATAAGTCCGTGCGAACCATCCTGAAGGATACGACGGTGGAGGGGCTGACCCGAGGACAGCAGCAGGTCTATAAAGGGTAAAGAGTTCAAATTATTCATACCAGTGCAGCAGTCACAACCAGGCCCTTTTTTGAGAACAGGGTGACCAACTGAATGAATTTAAAATGCATGTACAATTCATTTCGGACATTTAAACTTGACAATTAAAAAAATTTTGTCCCATATGTAATATTGGAAAAAAACAGGTTGTCAATATAACCATATAAACACCTAATTTATGATTAAAAAAGTTGACATGGCTGCTGATTGTTTGGACAGACAGACAGGCGCTCATGTTAGCTACCAGTTTGGTGCAGTGGTGGCCTAGCGATTAAGGAAGCAGACCCATAAATCGAACCCTGAGCCACGAACACCCTGAGTCCCCACACACACTGCTCCCGGGTGCCTGTCAAGGCTGCCTGCTGCTCGCTAAGGAGATGGGTTAGATGCAGAGGACACAATTGCTTCATTTTAACTTTATCCTAACAGAACATTAATAATAGGACTATAGGTGACAGTAGTCAACCTCACAGATGACCCCAAAGTCACAACGTTGTTTCCCTGATCAAGACCCCTAACCCCTGCTCTGTCTCTTTAACTACTGATTGTAAGTGACTTTGGTTGTTATAGGTTTGGCCAGCAGGGGGCAGTACAGCTTCACCATTGCCTCTTTAACCCTTCAGCTCTTAGATTTGCTGATTTTTTTTTTTCTTCTTCTTCAGACTAAATGACAAAACTAAGAAAAAGGCCATAACATCTTTCCAGCGGGACACAACAATGTCCTTCCTGACTGGGCAGCTGGACTACCGTGGCTTTGACCAGGCGGACATGGTTATTGAGGCGGTTTTTGAGGACCTGAACGTCAAACACAAAGTTATCAAGGAAGTTGAGGCTGTAAGTTGAATTTAGGAGTCGTGTGTGTGTGTGTGATATGACGTTAAAATGCTGTTGCATAATTCATGCTCCAAATGAATAAATTTGCTCTGTGTGTGTGTGTGTTTTTGGCAGGTGATTCCTCCTCACTGTATCTTTGCTACCAACACTTCTGCTCTGCCAATAAAAGAGATTGCAGCTGCCAGCAAGCGGCCCGAAAAGGTAAGAGCGAGTGTGCTGTTTTACATTTTTTGGAATAAAAGGATGTATGGCACTTACCTTGCATTGTGTCTGTGTCTGTGTGCATGCAGGTGATAGGAATGCATTACTTCTCTCCAGTGGATAAGATGCAGTTGCTGGAGATCATCACGACCGATAAGACATCTAAAGACACCACAGCCTCTGCTGTGGCCGTGGGGCTTAAACAGGGCAAAATCATAATAGTGGTTGGGGTGAGTGGACAAGTGTATGTATGTTGAGCTTTGTTGTCATTTCAGGCACATACATGTCAGGCACATACATGCTAAAATGAAAAGGCGTTTGTCCGGAACCTGGTGCTACATGTACATTTAAACAATTAAACAAAGTTGCATGCTGACATAAAGTGAGTGTGTAGGACAGACAAACTGTGCAAACTACATAAAGTGCAAACAGGTGAAATGAATCATAAATATGTGAAGTAAATTAGTGCAAATACTGCTGTGTAAAATGGAACAGTGCAATAATAGATCATATTACTCCGTATGACAGAGGGAGTGTGTGTCTGTCAGTCCTGAGAGGAAAGTCCCTGGGTGCTTCTGTACCTTTTCCTGGATGGTAGGAGGGTGAAGAGTGCATGTGAGGGGTGTGTAGAGTCCTTCACTGGTGGCTTTCTGGATGCAGCATGTGTTGTAAATGTCTGTTATGGAGGGAAGAAAAACTCAGCTGTCTTCTCAGCTGTCCTCACTATGCGCTGTAGGGTCTTGCGGTCCGATGTGGTGCAGTTCCCAGACAAGAGAGTGATGCAGCTTTCTCCTCATGAAGATCCATTTAATATTAAACGGAATATTTGTAATTAGGTCATTTATAAAACCCGGTTGAAGAAAGAAATATAAATGAATGTGTGAGGGTTTATGTTCTTCTGCAAAACAGTATATAAAGAACACAATGGTGCCGCAATATTAACATGCATATTGATGGATGCGAAATGAAACAACCAAAGTATTGTGTGTTCGGTTTTATATCAGCAGTATGAATTGTCATTTATGCGCCAAAATGTTTCATTTGACCATTTATCCATATTTATTTAAGCAACATCTGTGATCGGGAATGACATGGGGGTGTTGGGGGTCTGTCTGCAGGATGGTCCAGGTTTCTATACAACCCGATGTCTGGCCGCCATGCTGGCAGAAGCAGTCAGAGTGTTACAGGTGAGTCTCTCACACACACACACACACACACACACACACACACACGGTCCCTACATATTGATTATTTCTCAGCAGGTTTACTCAGACTTAATTTGACTTAATCCTTCTGATTGGCTGGTTCTACAGGAAGGCGTTGGGCCTAAAAAACTGGACGCGTTGACAAAAGGATTAGGCTTCCCAGTGGGCGGGGCAGCACTGGCTGACGAGGTTGGCATTGACGTGGCTGCTCATGTCGCAGAGGACCTGGGTAAAGCTCTAGGCTCACGCTTTGGAGGTGGCAACGTGGAGGTGCTGAAGACGATGGTGCAGAAAGGCTACAAGGGTAATATTTTGTGTGTGTTTGGCAGTGTATAAGCAATATGTACAGCTTATTTTTAACATTTGATTACATTTAATTGACTGATACTGACAAACCATAGTAAACTGTGTGTGTGTGTGTGTGTGTGTGTGTGTGTGTGTGTGTGTGTGTGTGTGTGTGTGTTGGCAGGACGGAAGTCTGGAAAAGGCTGTTATGTTTATGAGAAGAAATCCAAGGATAAAAAAGTGAATCCAGGAGTGGAGGAGATTCTGAAGGCGTACCAGCTCAAACCAGCACCTTCTGTGTAAGACACCCCCAATATTGGGGGGTGGTAGTAGCCAAGTGGGTTAGACACCTGCCTATGAACCAGATGACCACAAAGTCACAGGTTCAACCCTCCCTTACAATCATTGCGTCCCTGAACAAGACACTTAACACTGAGTGTAATGCACACAGACAATGGTTGGACCAACATTTTAAGGAATTTTAAGGTTCTCCACATTGAGAACCACAAGTCCTGCACTGTCACTAGTTTAAATGTTGCGGACGAGATTGTCTTCTTAATGAATGTGGTTGTAGCTGGTGTCCTCAGTTATAACAGGTATGAAACGTCTCCACCTCTCCAGGTCAGGTGATGAGGACGTCCAGTATCGGCTGCTGTCGCGCTTCGTGAACGAGTCCGTGCTCTGTCTGCAGGAGGGCATCCTGCCCGACCCTGTACAGGGAGACATCGGGGCTGTGTTCGGACTCGGCTTCCCCCCGTGCCTTGGAGGTAACTTCTCTGCCCTACACACACTATACTTTTTCCCCCATGAAATTTTTTAAAAAGCCAAAAATTGTCAGTTCATGAATATAAATACTTACAAGGCCATCATCCTTAGTCTTTATGAAAAATTCTCTTTACTAGTAAAAAAAAAAAAAAAAAAAAGAGTCTGTTTCTCCAGGCTGTAAATAAGCTGGTGACAAATCTCCGAAAGATTAGCTTTTGGTTCTCCTAATGGTCAACCCTGAACAGAAGACTCATTCAGCCTCATGCTGTTGCCATGGTTTCAGGCCCCTTCCGCTTCGTGGACTCCTTCGGCGCGGACAAACTGGTACAGAAGATGCATCGGTATGAAGAGGTCTACGGCAACCAGTTCAGCCCCTGCCAACTGCTGCTGGACCACGCCAAAGACTCCAATAAGCGTTTCCACAAGTGAGCGCTGAGCCATCGTCCTTGAACCCACCCGCAAGAGGGTTTGGGGGGGCACCACACTCATCACGTCCATCTTGACCCCCCTCTCAAGGCAGCTGTTGATTACCGAATCGTTGTCAGAGCCTTAGTGGAGCGTTAAGAATGCGCCTGGAAAAGGCGTTCATCTTAGGAAGTTTTAGGAAGAAACTTCTCGGAGAACAAGCTGGAATGTTTGGGACTTGCACTATTCAGCGTTTTTGTTTCATATGTATATTTTGTGCCTATGTGTAGTTCTGAATGCAGCAATAATGCAATTATGATTATTTTCTTTCCGTTTCCGACGATTCATAAAAAAACGTTACCAAACATTTTTCCTTGTCATCCCAGAAATAAACCATGTAAATCCAGAAAGGGGTTGTGTTCATTCTGATGATTGCCGTAGACACTCCTTGTTTAAAACACTCATTATCATTTTATGATCTTAAATTGCTTATTTCGTCTAGACTGTGAGTGTAAGATGACACCAAGTATTTTGTGGGCTGGAAAAAAAAAAAAAAAAAAAACTCAATTTGGATCCCGTTCTGATCTTGCCTCCGGCTCCATCTTCTTTACCTGCCTCCATGTCGCGTGCTACGGTGAAGCTCGCTGCCATAATAAGGAATCCTTTTAGGCGTCCATTATGCACAGTTTACCATATCTACGTCATTCATTATTAATAAAAGTCAACAAAATAAGTGGGTGTAAAAAAAAAAAAATTAATAAAAGAAATAAGATCTTCTCAAGTGTCCTCACTGTGCCAGTAAGATATTGGGCATCACAAACCATCTTGTGCTTAACATCTGTGGTCCTGCACTGGAAATTCTTGGAGGTGCAGACTAAGACGTCACTGTAAAATCTGCCATGGTTGTGAAATGCTTACCACAACGCTCCTGCAGTTTTGGGCTGAAACATTCAGGCATTTGGCAACACTGCTTTATTTGCTGGGTGAAGAACGCCAGCAAAAACTAGGTTCTCCTTTGTAAGATCCAGGTAACTAATAAGCGGCTCATCCATACCTGAATATTTGCATTTAACTTATTACTGCTCTTTAAACATAGAGAATACTCAGTATCACAAAAGAAAGGTGATCTCTCACTCTGTACTGATGTGCAGTGACCCTTCCCCTCTAAAATGGCAAGCGAACCCAGACCATGATGTGAAAATATTCCCATGATGCAGCCAAATAATCTGGTCATTCTGGAAGCAGCTGACCTGCACATGCACAACGTACAAGCGTCCACCCACACCCTGTGGAAGAGAATCCAGTGACTAGGAATATTTTTATTCATTTACGTGACTAATCCATAAGGATTAAATTATACAAGAGATGAAATTTCAGTACAATTGAAATTGCTAAACCGTTGTTAAATATTATTCCAGAACAGTAGGAGTGTCTCTATGGAAGTGCAGGATCCTCGGAACATGCACCCGGGGTCTCCTGAAAGCCCCTCATTAAACATGTTGTTTGCTGGCAGTTGACGGCTGGCAGACACACACACACACACACACACACACACATATATATATTTACACAAACATACTCTGCCAGCAAGAGCAATGGTTAGTAATCTCTAATTACAGTCTCTTAATTACAGTCTCTGTGCGGGGTTTATGTAAGACACCCTGAACTCTTAGTCCTTGGGAACTTTTTTTCTCCCTGGTCCTGCGTCCGTCCCGGGAATTTGGACGCATGTTCACAGTTTGTACCGAGTGGACATGCCTATGAGTGCAGAAAACTGTAATTTGCACAGCAGCAGCAGTTTGTGTCTCTTGGTGGAAGGTAACACCCTTCACCATGGCAACCATAATGACTGACAGGGGACTCAGATAAACCCACAAGGCAGAAAATACAAACATGGAGCTCATTAACAGGAAGTGGGGTTCACCTTCTTTTTTACAGTACAGTACAGTCCATCAAACTCAAAAGGCACGTTCAGAATGTCTGCAGACACAACAGGCACATTTTCTTTTTAGATCTAGGGAGGGACGTCCTAAGAACAGACAAATACAGAGCAAATAAATCAACGTTGATTTAGAATCAGTTTAGACTTACAAACTGGGAACAGGGGTTAGTGTTTCTTTTTGTAATACAGATGTGCAGACTCAGTTATCCAAAAAATAACACACACACACACACAGTTATTCACACTTTGCACTCAGTAATCCAGGACACACGGGCTGCCTTCACTTGCAATTGAAAACATCGCAATTACTGCACGTTTACTTTGGGGAAACTAGTTTTACTAGTGATATCATACCCCAGTTGCTGAATTGTGAGGTCATAATTACGATTTCCAAACTGGGATGTGAAGGCAGCAACATTCTCATTATACACGTTTGCCTGGAGAATACAGTCTTGCTCACAGAACTATATACACGTTATGTACAGTGTTGCTGAACCCGGGCTGCAGAGCCCTCCTGTAAAGTGTATGATGTGTGCCAGACCTGAGCTCACCAAATACAAGTATTCTAGACTCATCAAAATGGACCCTACCCTGGGCCTAGGTACGAAGGTGTTGTTCCGTTGAGATGAACGGAGAGAAAATTCGGGTGCGAATTGTGAATTTACACAAACACAAAGGAAGAATTATATTTGTGTTCATTTACTATTAACAAATGGGGATTTTTTTGTAATTCTATTTAAGATGTAACGGAGGGTAGAGAGTGTTCACTGATTGTGTTCACATTTTGATAGTTTACCAATCAGAATGCTAGAATTAAAACTTTGATTACAGGCATGTTTATGACAATAGGAGACATCGCTTTGTGGGGCAGTGGGGCATTCGGTCGCATCCCCAGGTACCAGGGGCATTAGGAGCATAGACGTTGTGCTACTCCTGGTCGTGTGTCGTATTGACAGAAGGGGGGTTTAAATATGAGGAACGAGGATGAGAATGAGGAACGTTCAGAAGGAAAGAAATAGCCTGCTTTTATTTGACTAGATGAGACCCGCTAAACTGTTTTTAAGTACTATTATCAATCCCAGGAGGAGACCTGTGGACTGTGGCCCTCAACTGGAAAAAAGGGGCAAACACCAGGTTCCATTTTCTATATTCATCTTAAGCCCTTAATTATTGCCTTGTCAGGTACTTAATTTCTCCAATATAATAATTAGTACTTTATTACAATTAAACCTAACACTCTAATTACCACTTTAAATCGTCACAGGATGCCAATATAACCAGGAGCATTTAACACTGCAACAGTTGTAGAACTGCGCTAGGACCTTCACATTCCATCTGGGGACCCACTTGCGCGTCTTCGAGCCCACACCCGCTGAACACCCTGGACACCCCGACCCGCAGCCACTCTCCCGCCTGAAGTACAGCAGTTGGTGCGCAGGCCAGGAGCCAATAACCACGCCACACTTGCTCACTCTACCTGTATGGAAGGATAACTGTTGTATTGTAGTGTACTTTCTGTTGTGCATTAGGGTTTTATTGGACGCTGACCCGAGAAAAATCCTTGTGAATGATGTAATCTGGATGACCATTACTTAGTCCCAACAACTCCCACCACAAAAAAAAGTTGAAAAGTACAGAACAAGATGTCCAAAGAGCTTCTGTGAGGTATTTATCCTGGTTAATTGTTTGCCGCTAGCTTTAACAAACTAGTTCATATTTTGGGCCTCCAGCCCTTGATAAACTGCATGATCTTCTTGACCTGCAGCTTGGTGAGGTGGAAATCGTCTGAGAGGATCTCCTCGCTCAGCTGTGTGAAGATGGAGCCATCAATGCGCTCGCGAATGAACACGCCCACCACCTCATCCGACAGGCCAATGAAGCGCAAGCAGGCGGACACCTCCTCCACTGACAGGGCACAGAGCTCAGCCGGAGGTCGCCACTGGTGGCTGCTCACGCTATTAGCCCCGCCCTCTGCTCCTCTCACTGGGTCTTCCAGAGCAGGGGCGGGGTTGGCGCCAGCACTTTCGGACTCCAGGCTCTTGATGGGCCGAGGGGGTGGGGTGGGTGCTGGTGCTGAATCTTCGCTTTTCAGCTCCTCTAGTTCGAGTAAATTGGTGGGGCTAGTGGTGTCAGGTGTCAGCAGGAACGAGCAAGGGGAGGGGCTTCGTCCGGTGGCGAGCCACTCTGCTGGCGATGAGCAAGAAGAGGGGGTTGGGCTGTGGGAGGTGCTATGGCCTAGCGGGATGTGTCCAGGGTTGGCAAAGGGGTTGAGGGCACCAAATGGGGCAAAACGTTTCTGAGTGGCGAGGCGGGGTCTGGGGCAGCTGGAATAGCTCTTATTAGCGGAATCGCCAGAGAGAAGTGGTGCCGTGGGTGTGCTGATCGGAGAAAATGTGACGCGTGGGTGGGACCAGCAGGCCTGGGCTGGGGAGGCGGTGCTTGTAGAGGTGGGCGGCTCCGGCGGAGGGTCAGGGGTGACACAGTCGCTGCCCCATGTGCAGGGGTAACAGTACAGGGAGTAAGAGTCTGGAATCGGAGAGCAGTTCCCACTCCGTGGAGCCGGACTGAGGAAGAGAGAAACGAGAATTCTGAAACTGACATTCACTGAAGGGGTCTTTATGTACAGGCTGGGTGGTAGTAGCCTATGAACCACAAAGTCACAGGTTCAAACCCCACTTACTACCATTGTGTCCCTGAGCAAGACACCTAACCCTGAGTGTCTCCAGGGGGGAACTGTCCCTGTAACTATTGACTGTAAGGATGAAAATTGTAAATTGCGTTGATTTCATTAATTATTAGTAATGTATTTGAACTCTTTTGATGATACCTCTGTGTACCATACAGAGTCATGTTGCAGTTACATGGAAATATTATATGTAAAATGTTACCGACGTTACAAAAGAAGAAAGGAAACAGTGAGCAAGGATCCAAACTCCAGAGGGTGTGTCTGCACCTCAGACAAACAGGGGGAAAGTAGATGAGCTGAGATGGGGAACACCTCATTTATACTAGACCTTGGTAAAAAAAAAAAAAGGTCCTAAAAAGGTCGCCACAGAGAGACCCCCTGACATAGGAATACAGTCGTCATTCACCCTCCACAAGACTCTCCCATCTTGGCACTTACATTTACATTTACAGCATTTATCAGACGCCCTTATCCAGAGCGACTTACAATCAGTAGTTACAGGGACAGTCTCCCTGGAGCAACTTAGGGTTAAGTGTCTTGCTCAGGGACACAATGGCAGTAAGTGGGATTCTGGTTCACAGGCGAGTGTCTTACCCACTAGGCTACTACCAGCTATAGCACTTCAGGCTATTTCTTGCCCTTTTAGCAACCTGGTGATAGTCCTTACTTGTGAGGGGGATGCCACAATTTGGAGACAAAGCCTTGGGCCTACAAGAACACATGATAAGTCATGGACCTGGAATCTCAGGTCTACGTTGTAAATTAACAACGGACGACATCCAAACTATGAAGACAAGCTACATATGGAATAAGGTAGCAAACAAAAGAGTTAAACAAATCAGAATCTGCTTTACATTTTAGATTCTTCAAAGTAGCCACCTTTTGCTTGGATGACAGCTTTGCACATTTTTGGCATTCTCTCAGTCAGCCTCATGAGGTAGTCACTTAGAATTCTTTTCCAGCAGTCTTGAAGGAGTTCCCAGGAAGCTGAGCACTTGTTGGCTGCTTTGCCTTCACTCTGCAGTTCAAATTATTTCAAACCATCTAAATTTTTTGTGGAGGCCAGGTCATCTGATGCAGCACTCCAACACTCTCTTTCTGGGTCAAATACAGTTTTAGGGTCATTGTCCTGTTGAAAACAAAGGATGGTCCAACTAAGCACAAACCAGATTACATGGAAGGTCGCTGCAGAGTGCTGTGGTAGCCATGTTGGTTAACTTCTTATTCACGTGAATGTCTGAACCTGGTGTTTGCTCATTGGAGCAAATCAAAGCGTCCACATGAGCGTTCAGCACCAGCATTCGGTCGGCAGCATGTTCGGATGGTGTCAAATAAATGCTGCATGCCATTCAGTTGATGTCTTGGAGGACCGAATATGTCCAATAATTCTATAGAGGAACTGTGAGAAACCATGTAAACCCTACGATCTACTATTGGGTGGATTCTAAAAACAAGAATTGTAGTTTTAAGAAAGAATAGGAATTCCTGTTTTCAATGTAGAACTACAAACTCAAATTTAAACTCTCTGGACAGAGTAATTACTGCCCCAACAGGTAAATACACAGAACTTCAGATTGGCCATCAAGGGAACGACAGTGAAACACCAATCAAACCCAGCAAACAGTGTCACCAGCAAAGCATATCATCTTCTCCCACATGCTTCATGGTGGGAACAACACATGGGAAAACCATCTGCTCACCTTTTCTACGTCACACAAAGACATGGTGGGTGGAACCAAAGATTTCAAATTTGGACTAATCAGATGACCAAAGTGCAGATTTTCATTTGTCTAATGTCCATTCCTTGTGGTTATTGGCCCAAGAAACTCCTCTTCTTCTTGTTCATCCTTTGAAGTGGCTTCTTTGCTGCAGTTCGACCATGAAGGTATGAATCTCCTTTGAACAGTTGAAGTCATGATGTATCTTTGTGATGTACTTATATGGGCTCTAATCTGAGGTGCTGATAATGTCCACTTTCTGAGGTTGACAACTAACTCTAACTAACTTTTCAACATAACGCTCGGTCTTCCATCCCTGGGGTGGTCCTTGATGGTCTTTGCATCTGCACTTGAGGATATGTTCAAAGTTCTTGAAGGTTTATGGATTGACTGACCTTCATGTGATGTGTTTCTCTTTACATAGTTGAATGCAATTCACTATTTAGACGTATGTACCAACTATACTTCTACAAAACACAACTGATGGTCTTGAACATATTAAGAATGCTATGGATCAACTCTTGACATACCTGTTAATTAGGCTGGTTCAAAAAAGGCACACAAGAAGCTGTCATCAAAGCAAAAGATTTTGCTATGTTTTCTACATAATTCCATATGTGTTCCTTCATAGTTTGGAGGCTGTCAGTATCCATTTATGTGTTTATTCATGTAGTAAATGAGAAAAAGAGGAATGACAGTGAAAAATAAAAAGTGAGTTTTTAAGCCATCTTTATCAGAAAACACAGCAGAGATTCAGATTTATTAGATAAAAGGCTGCTTCAAGCACAACATAGGTTGTTCATAGCCCAGTTGTTCGATTCTCTGACTGTAGAGGGACATACGCCTTGACACCTTGCTGAAAATGATGTCATTGAAGGTACAATTACTGTAATACTTGCAGTGTTCTAAGCAGAAGTTGCAATTAATGTAATTAAATAGGTAAATTTATATATTGGCCAATTTTTTTTAAACACTTATTTAGCTGGAAACACTAACTGCTCATCATTAATAAACTTTAGAAGTGAACACCTTCTATTACTCCATACTCACGTCTCCTGTAGTCCAGAGGAGTAGAAAGACAGATTAGGGCTAAGCGAGTGAGAGGGCGGAGCTTTTGGAAATCTGGGCGGTACTGGAGGGCTGGGGGCGGGTCCTCCCTGTTTAGCACAGCGAGGTGGAACAGGAGGAGCATTTAGAAAACGACATTCTTCCTTTACCTATAGAGAAAGAGAGTGTAAGATAGTTATTTCTTCAATGTATCTGAATGAGTGAGAAAAAAAGTCAGTAACAGGTAGAATGGCGCGATGCATGTTCCTTGTGTTAAAGATTGACCGTGAATCTGAAACGGCCCCTATTTATGACTAAACATTTTCCAGTAGTTTGTGACAATCTCAGAACTTACTGAAGGAGTTTGCGTCCTGGGTGTCCCAGGACAGCAGTGCGGCTATTTAAAAAAGTCAAATGCGTCCAACTCAGGCAGGCCTAAAGCGACCACAGCACCCAAAGACCCGTTTGTCTTGCTAACCTTGTTATGAGGCTGGAAAAGCCACATCTGAACGGCAACTTAATAAAGTACAAGCTATCTCAGCTGCTAAATTTATAAAAAGCTGACTGAGAGGAAGGAGTTCGTGCAGCGAGCCAATGAACGGTGATGTCCTGAAACGTTGCCAGGTCGATCTGAAGCCCCAGGGCTGACTTTAATGGCTTTTCAACCTGTGGCCAGTCCCTGACCCCTGGAACATGAGGATTACTCCAGTAATCCTCAAGGGAATCTCAGATACTGCAAGAACATGTTCAGAGAGGCAAATGAGAGTGAGACAAGCAGGTAAGGCAACCGACCCGTAGTTGTACGAATCCCGAGCTGGGGTGATGGGTTAAATGTTTCACAGTGACAATCGCTTCACTTTCAGTTGAAAACAGGTTTTGGACGTTCTACTGTGTCGCAGAGTGCGGGTGAGAGTGGTGATGATTTGAACAGGCGCTGAATTACAGGACCAGTGGAGCTACTCTCGTGTGGAAGAGAATGAGGGGAGTGAGGGCTTCAGAAGGGAAAAGCTACCATTCCTGTCAGCAGATGCTCTCTCTGGCGTGGTTTAGCTCAGCAGCAGGGTTCAGCTTCCTGTGTGTCTGTGACTCGAATATCATGTCAAATAAGCAACAAACACAAACAAATTTATGGGGGGCTACCGTCCGTTCAAGCCCTTAGACTGACATTTTGCACTACAGGAGATTTAGATAAAACTCATTTTAGCGGTTGCCTGTTTTAGTGTTAAACATGTGTTCAACAAAACAGTTCATTGGCTGCCTAAAAACATTATATAATGTAGATTATAGTGTAAATGTACGACAAGCCCCCTTTGTATCGGCCAGAATGTTAAATAAAATATCTTATTTGGTTAAAATATCTTATTTGGCACCGATATTGTGTTTTATGTCATACTGTGAATTTAGGATGATCAACACCTCAATTGACGTCACCTTTGTAATACTTAATACTTTGTAAGAAAATAGCATATTTGGTCATTTATTGGCCGTGTTTAAGACAACAACACTTTTTTAGGACATTTTGAGAACAAAAATCTATTACATTTTGACAAATACAGTAATATGTCATTTACTTCTGTTTTAAATGGTGCTATTTGAAAGCATGTGTGTGCATGTGTGTGTGCATGTGTGTGAGTTTCCGGTAAGCATGTGGTCATTGGCAGGCCTTTAAAAGCAGTGCAGTATGAATTATTCAGCCGTGCCTAGACCTGTGAGGATTTACAGGCTTTGCTGGGTTCACAGACACACTTACCAGAACTTCAGCAGCAGTATCCGGCCTGCCATGCGTGAGCGTGTCAGTGTTTACATCTTTCTGTGTCTCAAGTTGGTGTATAATATGCATGATTTTGCCTAAAACTCTGAAGCCTGTCTAAATTTGTTGGATTCCCCAGTGGACCAGCCCTGACGAACATTGTGCCACGGAATCCACAAGACCTCTATCGTTGTAGAAGTCCTGTTAGTTATGGCATGGTGCCTCCAGGGATTGGAAAACCAAGCCAATGGGGACGCACGTGACCGTGTGTTTCTTGGTGGTGGTCCCAAGCCCAGGTAAATTGTGAGGGTTGCTTCAGGAAGGGCATTGTGCGGTACAAAACGTTTCACAAATCAATTGGCCGGTTAACCCACTGTGGCGACCCCCAACAGGAGCAGCCGAGGGGGTGCATACAACAGTGTGCAGGATGCATACAACAGTGCATACAACAGTGTACAGGATCACCACTGATGTAATGTTTGTGGTGTATGTGGTCTAAAACACTCTTTAAGTAGGTGGTAAATATGAAAGTATCATTCACATTCATTTGGGTCCAAGGCTTATCAGCAGAAAGCATCTTAGTAGCTCCACTGGCGGCTTCCCTTGTTCCCATAGTGACTCACGCTGCCATATTTTCACAATGAAATCAATACACACGCACCCAGCCATTCATATAATCTAAAGGAAAATGTGATTCATCAGAGCAGACCCTTCCTGCACTCCTGCCGTTGTCCAGTTCTGAAGATCACATGATGGACAAGGTCAGCCTGGCCACGCGGTCTGGTCTACTGCTACATATCCCCATACACAGAAAAAGCATTGACAGGACATTCCATTTAAGAGATGCTCTGACACATTCATCCACATGTTCTTCAGAATCGGATGTGTTCTATTTCTTTACTGACCTATGGCACAGACACAAAATTCATCCAAGCCAGAGACAATCCCTACGCAAAGAGGGAGATGGACAGTGAAAGGCGTGATGTTCCTGTGTGTGGATGCATTGTTTTTTTCAGGTGTACAAAGATTGGAAATGCAATGGAAGTGCAACCAGATGAAAATATTTAAACCTACACACTACCACGGGACGTGCAGTTGCAATTAATTAAATAAAAAAATGATTGAAAGCCCTAATTGAAACACTCATGTGGCATTTTGTACAATCTACCCTTTTTTGTCTTGACCACAAATGCAACATGACAGAACTTTTTAAGAGATATTTTGAGTTGGAAAAGTGAGGGATTGTGGAAAAAGACACTTACAGCCTCTGATTTTGGTGGCACAGGAGGTGGAGTCGGTACTCGTCCCTGCACCATGGCAACATGGGTAGGACCCTCCAGAGATGAGGACGAGTGAAACGAGATGAGGTTATGTTCCGCTTTGTTCCCGCCTACCTCCACCGCAGGAGGCACGGTGTCCCCAGAGTAGCTCCCGCCCCCACTGCTCTGATTGGTCCACAGCTCTTCGTAGGGTATCTCCTGAGACTCGTTGCTCGGCCAGTCGGGTGTCATGTACTCTCTGTCCTCATCTGCCTCCGTGTGTGACGCGGGGGCTTCGATGAGTGAATTTCGACAGCTCCCGCCACCGAGGCCCTGTGTCAGCGCTAACGTCTGGGCATGTGTGACCCCTCCGACCCCAATACCGCCGCCGCTTCCTCCTCCATACATGCACAGCGAGAGTCGCTGCAGGGAGCGCCCCACCTCCCCCCCTCCCCCACCCTGGAGGCACACTCGAATCCGGCGCGGGCTCACGCCTTCCTCTGCGAAGTCGGTCCGAGCCTCGCGCACCGCCCGGGAGTAGCCGTCGGGGTCAAAGCTGTCCTGGCAGCGGCGGGCGCTCTGCAGCGCCACCTGCTGGTAGATGGGGTCTTCGCGGAGCACGCCCTCGGGCAGCACGAAGCGAGGCATGTCCGTCAGCAGCAGGAAGTGCGAGGGCGTGATCTCCTCCTTGCGCAGGATGCAGCAGAGCACCACCGTCTTGCTAATGATGCTGAGAAGCTTGTAGCGGTGGCCCTCGCGGATGGCGTGGAGGTCGTAGGGGTTCCGAGGTGGCCGCGTCGGTACCGATACGTTGACGGGCAGCCTGACGCGCTCGATGATGGTGCGGACCGTGTGCTCGCCCTCCTGCATCTGCAGTTCCAGTGGCGAGCGTGTGCAGAAGCGGCCCTTGCACTGGAAGGGCAGGCTCACGCTCTCGTTGGTTCGGTGGTTCATGCAGATCAGGCAGGGCATCTTGGTTCGCGTCGGTCGGCCCAGGGCTCCCGCTTTGCCCAGCCGTCTCAGAAGGGCGCCAAGGCGCGAGCGTTCACGAGCTGGCCCGCCTCCTTGTACACAAAGCAGTTCGGCCTGCCCCATGAGTGTTAGCTCATCTCCGGCCTGCAGGGTGAAGTTGTACACCTCGCTGTCCTCGCTGAACTCGCCAGACACTACCTGGAACAGAGAGAAAGGCCATTAAAAACGTGCAAACGCAGCCCCTCACAGTCAACAAGCTCAAAATATCCAGCACCCAGCACCTTATCCAGAGTGACTTCCAATCAGTAGTGACAGGGACAGTCCCCCCCTGGAGACACTCAGGGTTAAGTGTCTTGCTCAGGGACACAATGGTAGTAAGTGGGATCCCTAGGTGCTTATTGCCATGGGAGTGTAGGGAAGCCTCTGCTTGTGTGTGTGCACGTGTTTTCCTTTTAGGCCTGAAGGGGAGGTGCTTCTGATTGCTGGCTCCACCCACGGTCTGGTGACTCATCTGCGGCCAGTATATGAGGAGGTCTGAGACAGGAAGACGGTGGCCCAGTGCTCACACTGCTCCCCAGGCCCCTATCATCTGCCCACTGTTCACCATGGGTGATGGGTTAAATGCTGAGGACACATTTTGTTGTGTCACCGTGTGCTGTGTTGTGTGCTGTGCTGTGCACTTTCTCCTTTGCCTGTCCGTGGATTCTCCTCTTTTAGTGTGTTTGGCTTTGTGCCCATGTTGTATATAGCACTAGTTGGCTTGCCTGGTACACATTGTCCACATTCTGTCCCCCTAGATGGGAACATGACAGCAGCCACAACACTGGACTACACAACGATATTGAAGGTGTCCTGTGCTATACAGTAAATTGGAAAGATATTTAAAGAATTCACAGTCCATGTTCCTTAAAGCAGCCCTGACCCACTCATTACCCTGACCTCATCACTTCCCACAAGATCACAATCTTTACACTGCAGCTCAATATATACTGAATTTTGCAAATGGGTTGCAAAATTCTTTTTTTCGTCCTCTCAAGTCTTCAATGTGCCATGCAACCTCAGTCTGTCACCAATGATCACGCTGCATTATGGGATCTCTAGTTTGTGTGTTATAAGCTTTACATATCGCTGATCCATAAAAATAGAACTATATGAAGTGATCTTCCGTTTAGACTAACCAAGAGAATGAAGATGGTCATGAGGCAGCTCTGGTCCTGAAATCCTCTTACATTCATATTTTAAATTAAGTGGGGCAGTGGTGGCCCAGGCAGATAAGGAAATGGACTTGCAATCGGAAGGTTGTGGGTTTGAATCCCTTTTTCTGTGCTGTGCTTGCTGTGTATCACATAGCAACAACCACTTTCAAGTTAATGATAGATTCAAACATGGAGAACTCTGATTAGCAGAAAAGCTGGTCAGACCTTTACACTGAAGGTGATGGCCTCCATCACAAACACACGATCTGGGAACATTCCTGCGATCTCTTCAACATTCGCAAAATACTGCACTGGTTCCCTCACATCCCGATCCTGATCCAACAGCTTAAACTTCCCTGAGAAACAGAGAGAGAGTTCAGAGATGGAGAAAAGAGAGAAGAGAGAAGAAAAAAAAACATTAGATGCTGCCAAGTAGTTCCAGTGTGTTTGCTTGCAGAGGACGGAAATTTTATACTGTCTGACCCCCTCACAGGTTTCATTTGCAGACACCCATTCTTCCCAAGCTCTATGGTAACCTTCTGTGTCCCTGAACACACTCTCAAACATCTAACACACTTTCAGATACAGAGATGCACCCAGACACAGTTACCCTTAACTCCTTAGCAACAGCCCCTGTTTGGATTCCCACCAACTCTGCTGGAGACGCACTGAAATCTTTTCTGTATGTTTAGGATTCTGACAGCTGTTATATCGCTTGTCAGCCCGTCTTGGTCTCCTGACCCCAGGCACCCCAAAGGGATTCTGTCCTCACACCTCCCACCAGAACATAACAGAAATGACAGGAGAGGAGATTATATACCTCCCCCCCATTTCTCCTTCATTAGATCCCACTGTTGGGCCGCGGTGTGGAGGACCAGACCCCACAGTCGTCATGGCGACAGTGTATAAATGTGCTGTCCAGGCAGCAGTCGGCTCTGGTTTGTAAGTGTTGTCTGAGCTCGGCAGGTGTGTTGTTTTGATGTAGGGTGTGTGTGTGTGTGTGTGTGCGCGCACATGTGTGTAACATATTTTCTTTTTTATCCAAGCCCTCTGACAACTTGTCTGTATGGACAAATTTTAATTTGAACATTGAATGTTGTACAGTGACTAAAGTATTACTATTATTAGTTTTATATATTTTTTAATGAAACAGTTTAATTCATATTATTAATAATTTATATTTTAATACTGCTCATGTTACGTAACACATATTTATTTAATTAAAAAATTATTACTGAATAATGTAAAATACAGTCACATAAAGAGAGGAAGTTGAATACTCAATCAAAAGAATTACTTAACTCTAAAGATAAAGTGTAGGTTGAGTGTACATATAACTCTAAAAAAAACGTGCAAAAACAAATCTGTGTGTGTGTGTGTGTGTGTGTGTGTGTGTAACTAGCTTTGTTCATAGACACAAAGACCTGGGAAGAACAAGAGCTCAGCATTGTGTGCTTGAGAAAGTATTTCAAGACAGGGTCAATCTTTCTTTCACTCCACAGTCTCTCTTCATTCCACGTCTTTCTGCCCCAGCCTTTCACTCCTGCCCTCTCTCATGGCTCTCACTGGGGGCACTTTGTTGCAGGATTACCATTCATACATCTCATCCCATCATTCATTAACACACACACACCCCCGTAGAGGTGTACCAACACAACTCCAACATCCCATTATCGTGTCAGTGTCACTACAAAAACTGGATAACTGTGATAACAGTTCTGACCTCGAGGGGAAGTTCATTCCACCATTCAGAGGTAGACCAGATAGAAGAGAGTTACAGTAGTCCAGTCGTGAGATTACTAAGGACTGAACCAGTATCTGGGTGGCCTGTGTTAACAGATAACAACGGATCCATCTGATATTGCAGAGAAGGAATCTATATGAGCAGGAAAGATTGGTGATGAGAGTCGAGAATTGTGTGTCGTCGGCATAACAGTGGTAGGATAACCCATGTGAGGAAATGACCTCACCAAGTGATCTCGTGTATAAGCAGAAAAGGAGTGGACCAAGTATGAGCCCTGAGGGACACCAGTGGATCCACCAGATGTGGATCCTTTCCAAGTCACTTGGTAAGTGACTAATCAAGGTAGGAATGCTGAGCCCCGAATTCCATGGACAGTGATAAGGCTAATAAACAAGTGCCATGTTTCACCATTTCTGGTGTAAAAGAACGTTATCTGCTAAAAAAATGTTTTATGTTGCTCAAATATAAAAAACACATGCACACACCATGTTCTGTTTGAGTTCTGCTGCAAAAGCCAAAGGGTCATGCTGGTCCCTCTGCTACCAGATGGAGGCCTAACAACTTACTCTTTCCAGAAGCTGAGCAGCTGAACAGATGGAGTGAGTGTGTCTGCATGTGCCTTTGTGTAAAAGAGACAGAGAGAAAGATCCTCATATCCATCCCCTGGGAGGAGTGGATTCTGTAATTCCCCTTTTACCAACATCCTTCCATTCTCTCCCTGATCCCACCATACCATAAAGAGAGCTGCTTCATTCACTCAGCAAGTACTCAACACCTAATGCCATGTCTTCCTGCCTAAACATGCTCTTTAATCATCATCATGCCTGCATCTCAGAACCGGTCTTCTTTTCAGAATCCCTGAATCCCGTGTCTGAGCTTGAACCACTGTTGTAAAGTAATAGACTCAACTTTGAGGCCATGGTGACCTCGAATCTCCAGGGTGACACTGAACATACGCATCACATTTAATGGCTGCCCACTGCTTACAAGTTGATGAGGTTAAATGCAGAGGACACATTCCTTCTTCTGTGCTTGCCGTGTCTCACAATGGCACAATAACTTTCACGTCTGTTGGCCTGTCAGACCTGATTTTAAAAACATTATTAAAAATTGCGTTCATGGTGACAAAAAAAAATAAAAGTCATTCCAGTGTCCCATTATTAACACTTGGAGTGTTAAGTGTTCAATTTCCTCAAACCAAAGTCTTCATGTTTCCACAAGAAAATCACATCCAAACGTATTTGACCTTCATACACTGATGAGATGTATTCACCTCATACCTGTCATATCTCATCCATCACATTAAATCATCATCATGGGTTCTCTCCATAACTACTAAGGTCACTGCACCCCTATTCACCAGGATGGCTCAACATCAGACGATGACTTCACTGTCTCCTGTTCTCTCGCCCCACTGTCTCCAAGTCACCGGAAACACCCCCTCCCTCTGCCAAACAAGTGAGCTCATCTATCATGTGACCTCACTTTGGGACTGAGGTAACAGGGGTATATTGGGTAACAGGGGGTGCCCATGGGAGGAAGCACTAAGTGGCAGGCTCTCCCGTTATTCCGGAACATGGAATTACGGTATTTTAGGAACAGTGGCTAGATCGATCCCCTGGGGGATGACGTCAAGCTGAGGAGGATAATGGCTCTCGCTTTTATGAATGAAGCTTGCTGAAAGCTACCTTCTCTGATAGCACTGGTACGGCTGAGAATATAGGGTCTCCCAACTGGTCTGCACCATTTTGGGATGCTGTGCCAGTTACAACTTAGGGATGACTGAATGATGGTGAAAGAATCAAATTTGCTGGAGAACTTCAGTTTTCTCTTCGGAACTTCGGAACATGAACTTTTAACCGCATAGGAATTCACAGCATCTGCATGCCATCAGCCATCAAATTGGCTGCACACCATGTAAGAACCTTTGGCTAAAAAGAAGAGGGATGAACTGCTTCAACCAGATAACTCAGCCCAAACTACACCCAGCAGAGGCCAGAGTTGGGCCAGTTGGGCCAGAGAGTGGTGAAAAAGCCAAGAAGAGCTTCAAGAACAGAATCCCAGTTGGCCTCATGAAGACAGCTGGGCCAAGGGCGTGGATCATGAAAGTACACCGCTTTTTTGTTATTACCCAGTTTGGTCTTAAACTCATATGTTGTTGCCATCATCATTGCTGATCAAGGTCTGGGTGATGTGGAAGCTGAAGCCCATAGCAGTGAAGCCAGTTGCAGGTAGGCACAACCCCTTGACTGGAAACCAGACCATCAAAAGTGTGAACAAAAAGAAATGAATAAAGGACATCGG